>NW_028140587.1:0-22125 GCF_965202585.1 Thalia democratica | reverse complement strand
TCTTTGTTTTGTAACTACACTTTCCTTATTCAGGAAAACAATGATATCTATTTCGATAACCCAGAACTTAGAAAGATGTTAAACGATGCTGAAATATGGGGATTCGTTTCTCCAGAAAAAGAAAGAAAACTGAAAATTAAAAAACGAGTTGCAAAACAGCCTAAAACAACAAAGAAAACAATAAAACCAAAGCAACCACCTAACCTACTAAGCGAGTATTTACCTAAGGTTCTCTTTGCATTACAAAAGCTTAATTAAACTTGCTTATGTACTTTTACTAAAGACAAAATTAAGTTTAACATTTTATTAAAACTTATTTTATGTTGTCATTAAGAGGTATGCCACACAACAGGATAGTTTTAAATTTTCAAAAAACTCATGCTATGCTTTCCAAGCTCAGTTTTTTTGCAAAGCTCTGGCTAGTTAAGACATTTTTCTAAAACCTCAAGCTAGATTTTTTTGACTTTAAGGTTTTTATTAGCAAACTAAGTCCTTTTTTACAACTATAGTATTTTCGGTATTTCAGCTTAATTAACAGTTTTTTTTTCAGTTTTTGGGTTTTCTTTTTCATCTACTCAGGCTAGCTGCAACTCAGGCAGCTTTTGGTCACTCAAGCTGGCTTTTTTGCCTCATTAAATGGCAACTTTTTAGTAAAACACTAGTTTTTTTTTTCTACGTTATTTCTTAATGAATTAAATTTTATGCACGATAAATGAGTATTTTTTTAAAAGTTATTTCTACTAAAACTTTGCATAGTTTTTAAATGAGTTTTTTTTTTCTGTCTAATGTAACACCAACCAAACTACTTACTCACAAAGCTTTCACCATTTATTTGAAATTATCAATGTAGTAAACGGCTGTGAAAAACAAAAAATAAATAAAATAAAAACACGAAGTTTAAAAACATTAAAAATGTAATGAAACTAACATTTCATTTTAGTATTTTAAAGCTTGTGAATAAATATGGAATTTTTTGTAACAATAAAAGCTTTTCCAAAACATTTTTCATTATTTTAAAAACAAACTTTTTCAAAACAATTTTTATAACTCTTAAAACAATTTTCTAAAACAATAAACAATATTGTTTACTAAAAGGATGTAATGAAACTAACATTTCATTTTAATATTTTAAAGCTCGTGAATAAATATGTAATTTTTTGTAACAATAAAAGCTTTTTCAAAACATTTTAAATTATTCTCAAAACAAGCTTTTCCAAATTTATTTAAAAGCGGATGTTGTAAACTGTTTTACGCAGATTTCGTAACGTGCTTCCAGTATTAAAAAAACAAACATTTTTTATTGTTAGGATTTACATTTGTTTTAGTGCTTATAAAACGGAATTTGACTTGCATTTACTTGCAGTAGCAATAGCAGTATCAGGTGTTTGGTAAAGCTAGAAATGTTGTATTATAAAATGTTCAAGTTTAAATCTGAAATACTTCGTTTTCTTTAGTTTACGATACTTCTTGTTACTTGTGTTCAACTGTTGCTTTGTTAGTGTGTCGTGTGACTATTTTATATTTGTAAATAAACTTTTGTTGACTTTTAAGTATCTTAGATGTATTTATCTTATCTAAAAATATATATCCCAATTTAAATACCCCTAGCTATTTAGATTGGATAATTAGACACCACATCAGGTTCTCTGTAACGAGACAAGGAGTTACATTTATTTCAGTGATTATAAAACGGAATTTTACTTGCATTTACTTGCAGTAGCAGTATCAGGTGTTTGGTAAAGCTCGAAATGTTGTATTATAAAATGTTTAAGTGTGAAATACTTCGTTTTCTTTAGTTTACGATACTTCTTGTTACTTGTGTTCAATTGTAGTTTTAGTTAGTGTGTCGTGTGACTATTTTATATTTGTAAATAAACTTTTGTTGACTTTTAAGTATCTTAGATGTATTTATCTTATCTAAAAATATCTATCCCCATTTAATTACCCCTAGCAATTTAGATTGATAACAATAAACATCGCGTCGGCATCTCTTATCGAGACATTGGAGACCATGTGTGGCCTGTATTTAAGGAATCTTCTGATTAGGAATTAGGTGCCTTATCAATTAAAAAACGCAGCGAAAAAAAAAATTTAGTTTATTACTAAACAACTTTTTAACGAGTTTAAAATTTTGACAGCATAATTTGCGATAATACTTTACTTTGCGACATTTCACTATGATAATAGTAAGAAAAATTGTGTGAATAACTTTCTACTTTGAAACAGCAAGTCTACAATTATAATACAAGTGTGTGGTAGTGGTTTAGTTTTGTTAAAAGTGAAGCTTGATGTCAAGGATTTTTTGCTGGAAGTACTATATAATTTTTGCGGTTATTTCTATGTATAGTTTTATATATGCTTTTTTAGTGCTTAGGTGCTTATTTTATTTGCTAATGAGCATAATATTTCTTCTTCTTAGTGCACAATATATGTTGCAACTAACATAAGTCGCATGGGTGCACAGTATTTCGATCCTAAAAAGCTTAATCTTTTTAGCTAAGGGCACAATATAAGTTGCAACTAACATAAGTCGCATGGGGGCGCAGTATTTCGATATTAAAAAGCACAGTCTTTTTACTCTAGTGCACAATGTTCTTTGAAGATGTTGCAATTTACATAAGTCGTCAGGAGACGCAGTATTTTAGTGCAAAATTGCATTTTATAAGTTGCCAAGAGAGCGCAGTTATTATATTTTTTATAAGCATAGAAATGTAAAGTAAGAACCGCAATAAAATTTAGAATTACAACAGCAGAATAGTTGTTCTTAATAACGTCGGAGTTTTAGCTGATAAGACTAATTTTCATATGTGTTTACTTATGTTATATTTACCTATGTTTATTTCATTTTAGTATTTTAAAGCTTGTGAATAAATATGGAATTTTTTGTAACAATAAAAGCTTTTCCAAAACATTTGTCATTATTTTCAAAACAAGCTTTCCAAAACAATTTTTATAACTCTTAAAACAATTTTCTAAAACAATAAACAATATTGTTTACTTAAAGGAGTTACATTTATTTTAGTGATTATAAAACGGAATTTTACTTGCATTTACTTGCAGTAGCAGTATCAGGTGTTTGGTAAAGCTCGAAATGTTGTATTATAAAATTTTTAAGTGTGAAATACTTCGTTTTCTTTAGTTTACGATACTTCTTGTTACTTGTGTTCAATTGTAGTTTTAGTTAGTGTGTCGTGTGACTATTTTATATTTGTAAATAAACTTTTGTTGACTTTTAAGTATCTTAGATGTATTTATCTTATCTAAAAATATCTATCCCCATTTAATTACCCCTAGCAATTTAGATTGATAACAATAAACATCACGTCGGCATCTCTTATCGAGACAAAAAAACTAATAAAAATACAAAAAATTAATGAATTAAACTTTACTATTTTATTTGACAAAAAAAATTTTAGTATGCTAAACAAACAAACATTTCAATTAATACTTAAATTAAATATAAGTTCTACTTTCAAGAAAATCAAAAATTTAAGCTTATAAAAAGTAATACTAGTACGAATGTACATAAAATAAAAATTTCATATATGAGTTATTTAAAAAAATAATTACTCATTACGTAGGACAAACAAACAGTTTTAGTAATAGATGGACAGCCCATAGAGCTCATTGGAATAAATCAAAATTTAATCCAGAAGATATCTCAGATGAATGTACATTATACAGATACTATTATTTTAATCATAAGAACAATCTGAAGAACCTTAACTTAATTTTTTATATATTACCACCAGATAACCAGTATACTAAGTATTTAATGACGCTACGAAGTTGCATTTCTTTAATAACCAAATTTTAATAATTTAGACTATAGAGAACGTTTTTTGATGAATAAACTCAAATCAAGCATTAGTATAGCTAAAACACTATACAGTGGTTTATAGGGATATAATAATAAAAGAACATTTTAGTAAGATGATGCATTTTTTGTAATTATTTATTGCATAAATTTTATTGTATGTACACTTGTACTTTTATTACTTTTTCTAAGCTTAGATTATCGATTTTCTTGAAAGTAGAATTTAAATTTATTTTAAGTATTTATTGAAATATTTGTTTAGTATAGTAAAAAACCTTTTGTTTTTGTAGAATAGTTAAGTCTTATTTATTTTTGATAGTTTGTTCTATGTTTTTAAACTTCGTGTTTTTATATTATTTATTATTTGTTTTTTACAGCCGTTTACTACATTGATATTGTCAAATAAATGGTGAAAGCTTTGTGAGTAAATAGTTTGGTTGGTATTTCATTAGACAGTTTATTTCTGAGCTATATAACTTTTCTGATTGAATAAAATTGTTTAACTGTCTGAAATAATAGATAACTGACATTTGTTCTGACCCCGGATTCGGGGCTTACTTGAATTTCCACATCGTTATTTTTCTTTTATTCGATATTATGTATTGCAGATTTCTGACTTAAAAAATTTTGAAATTGTACCACCAGTATTTGAAACCAAACGAAGTTACGACATAGATACTTCACACATGACTGCTAAAGTTCACAGATTGCAACCAGAAAATAACAAAGTATAATTTTTAGTTTGAAAATTTAAGCAGATTTGAAAATTTATGTTTAACAAACTAAGATAAAACTTTTATTACTTATTTTTTTGCCATTAATTTTTTTACATAAAATTTTTGAAGCTAGTTAGTTTAGGAAAAACTACAGATAAGCAAAACTTAAATTTTTGGTTTCGATTAATTATAAACACCTTTTCTAAAAATTTCCTTCCTTTTTGTTGACTACTCTCTGAAATAAAAAAATTGATTTAGCTAAAAGTTGCATAATTATTGAAAATAACTCAGATAAATTTCAAAAATTTTGGTTAAAATGTGTATCATTATAGTTTTGGGGAAGTAGTTTTCAGCTTATAAGTTTGCACCAGATTATTGGACTAACTAGCTTTGATCACGTATACGTCAAAAAGTTCATTTATGTTTTGCTGTAAAAATTATTTAGTAGCTGAAATAAAAATAAATGATATAAGGCCGTTTTGTGAAATATCAAATAATATGACCTTATGAATTGAAATAAGAAACAACTATTGTGTTGATTAGTAGTTTTTATAAGTTAATTAATTTTAATAGCAAAGTTTACAGATACGAGCAGATAATCAAACAACGTACTGCGAGTTAGCCAAAAACATAAAAAAATTTAATAAAAAAAATCAAAAGGTTGTTTTTTTTAATTAACTCTTACTTTAACGAAATTAAAAAATATATACTTTATAGTTGAAAGATAATCAGCCTTGTTTGAATGGTAGACTTGCCTTTTCAAAGAACATTTGCAGATTCGACCTTCCACAAATTATTTACAAACTTCAGGGTAAGTGAACGTTAGTTAGTTTGTTTCGGTACTGACTTTAAAAATTTGTAAATATCTGTTAAATAATTTTCAAAACATTTTCCCCAGCTATATCAGTATATGTATCATTTATAACATAATTGGAAAATTGGTTAGGTAATGTATGAAAGGAGTAAACTAAAACATATATTTAAATCTAAATTTGACATCTCTTTTTTAATTTGATGTAAACTACTTTTTGATAAAACGGAGTATTTTTAAAATATAGTACTTTATTAAATCACATTGTATGGTTTCCTATAGTGATCTACCGAATCTAAGGTTCGGACTAAGATTCGGTCGAATCCTAATTTCAAAATGAGGTTCGGATTCGGCTGAATCCTAAATTTCAAAATAAGACTCGGATTCGGCCGAATCCTAATTTCAAAATAAGATTTGGATTCGGTAGACCAAATTAAACTTTTTGAATTTTGCTTAATTGTTTGTCAAAGTTAAATGAAGTATAAAACTAGTTAATGATTTCACGCTTGAGTGGATAAAAAAATGTTTTTTCACACTTATAAAAGCCTTATCAATTTTAATTAAGAGTTTTGCACACAGTATAAAAACTATGATAAATTATTTTTGTTAAGATCTCGAATAAAATTAAGTAAATAGTTAAGGAGTTTAATCTCAGCTTTTGGATAACCACTCTTATTTATTCATCATATGATTAGTTTTTTTTATGTTTGCTCGTTGTAATGAAGTGCTGCATTTTTTATACAAAGAGAAAAATTGCAACTGAAATATTTAACATTAAAGCAGATGCTTGAAAACTTTTAGCTATATATTTTTGTTGGTATTTTATTATTTATTTGATTGATAATTTTAATTTATGACATATATGTTATAACTTCAAACATTGTAATATTTTATTTTAAAACAATATTCTAGAGAAAAAAAAATTGTTAACAATTAAATGTAATTAATTTGTAATAAACTGCTGTAAGTACTTGCATTATTAATTGTTGAACCCTGAATATTAAGAGAATATTTAGAGCTTGCTGCAGTAATGAGAAATAAGGCTTAAAATCAATGATGCAACATTTCATCAAAAAACTTTTGCCTAGTGATTTATTAAAGTTTTAAAAGCAGCTTATATTTTTTGAGTAAGAAATCTGAGGGTAGTTTCAAGACTTTTAAAATTTTAGGCTAGTTTTTCATAGATTTAGTTGATTTACTTTCAATACTTAGTTTTATAATCAATTTTTTTAGGAACTTGATTTCTATTAATTTCAAAAGGGTGTTAAATTTTTTCTAAGGATTTAAAAATCTCGAGGTGACTCAGGATAGTTTAAGGTTACTCAGGGCAGTTTTTTTTTGAGTCAAAGAGTAACAATCCTGAATAATGTAAATGTTGTTAGTAGTTTGTTTATGATAAATTATTTTTTTTATATTCTCACAATTTTATGAAGCTTATTTTATTAATTTTTCCATTTTGGAGATTCTGTTAGTAGAATTTAGAAATATTTTATTTATATTTAAAGTTTTTTACTGAATGTCAAACATTTATACCAAGAAATTAAATAAATTTAACCGTTAAAATAAGAAAAGAATAAGTTATATTGAAGCTGATTTCCGCATACTTTTAGCTATATGTTATTATGCTGATATTATTTTTTTTTTTTTTTCTGTTACATTTTTAGTTTTGTTCAACATACCTTATGATATAGAGACTAAAAAAGCTAAAATTAAGTGTCCAGTAACATGTGGCTAACTATAAAAACGATCAAGATTCGAATATTACACCTGAAGAATGGCAAATGGTTGATGACATTATTCTACTGCTCGAACCTTTTTTTTGTAACAAAAAAGTAGTAAAATCAATGTATTGCTGTCAAGCGTGATCCCACATGCAAAATCACTGACAAAGTTTGTTAATTTTTATGAAAATTTAGAAGAAGTATCAAATGTTTGTAAAACTTTAGCCAAAAATATAGGAGAGGCTTACGAAAGAAGGTTCTATACCAATAACAACAACTTAAACCTAAATGACAACAAGTTACTGTTAGTCACAACAGCTGTTGATCCACGATATCGACTTTCCGCTTTCCATTCTTACCTCAAAAATAATACTAAAGACCAATTAAAATTAAATGTTAAAAAGCATATCTGTTTCAAGGCTAGTCAAGGTGGTGATTCTCCTATATTGCCACCAGAGAAACCAAAACCACAACACTCTGTTTGATTCTATTTTAAACAAAGAATAGTAAGTTGAAAACTTCTTCGGATTAAAATTTACAGAGTGTTGTGGTTTTAGTGGCAATATAGGAGAATCATCACCTTGATTTTAATTTTAAGAAGCAAAAAAGTCTTTTGTTTCTGCTTCAATTACTTCATCAATATAATTCTTTTGCTCGTCCTCCTGTGTAGCTTTGTTTTATTCTATTTTAAACAAAGAATAGTAAGTTGAAAATTTCTTCGGATTAAAATTTACAAAGCTACACAGGAGGACGAGCAAAAGGATTATATTGATGAAGTAAATTGAAGCAGAAATAAAGAGTATTTTTGATACAGAGAATTTAAATCCAGAAACTGAAGAGGATGAAGTCTTAAACTGGTGGAACCTGAATAGGACAAAATATCCACATCTTGCCAGTTTTGCAAGGAAATATTTTTCTGCACCATCATCTTCTGTGTATTCTGAAAGATTATTTTCTGAAGCTGGGAATTTGTACGAGTTGTTTTAAGTTGTTGTTCAATAAATGCGCAATAGATGGTTTCCAAAGACCGGCGAAAAACTTTTGTTTTTCCACCACAACTTGAAAAACAAGAAAAGTCTTTTGTAGTATAACAGAGACATCTTTTGCTATTGTAGTTCGTTTTATATTTTTAAACAGTTGCTTAAGTTAATCTATATTTCTTTTTTGTTATGGTAAAAGTGTAATCCTAAGAGGAATTTCAAAACTTCTTTTTTTTTTCAATTGTAATTCCTATACTTTTTTAGGCCTTTACTACAGTTGGTATTATATTTTAATTTCTTACGGCATGTTTTTTCAATTGCACTTTGTTTTATAATTATGAACACCTGTAAAAGTTTTTATTCTAATTCGTTTATGGTCACAATAAGAACTAACTCTTAAGTTAAACGTAAAATGTTTTTTTTTGTGATTTGTTTTCTGCTTTAAGCATTTATTGTAGTCTATAAACAATATATTATGCATAACAAAAGTACAAGTTAATTGTGTATGTAGCTTAATTTTTTTTTTCAGCAAGACATTCGTTTTTTTGCTTGCTTAAAAAAATAATTCTTTAATAAAAATGTATTTGTTTGTTAACACGTTAAAATATTGTTCAAATCTTTTTTACGAAATAAGTAATAACTTAAAACGCAATTATTATATATAAACTTATATTGTATTTATTTAACAAGCAGATTAAATCTTTCGGATTTCAATTATAAAAATATTCGGATTCAGCCGGATCCAGATTTCAAAATTGAGATTCGGATTCGGTCGAATCCTAATTTGAAATTAAGACTCGGATTCAGCCAAATCCAAAATTTTTGGACTCGGTAGATCACTAGTGAGCACATTTTATTGAGTCGTAAAACATCTTTCGTCAAATAAGTTTCTGTAAACTTTTGGAAAATACTTGAAATTTTTGCTTTATCGAAAAACTGTTGTACTGTTTGACTACAAATAAATTATTAGTTTATTGCTTTTTTAAAATGATAAAATTAACATTTTATTACAAAAAGCTCTTATGCTTTTGACACAGCATATTCCTGCACTGCATACACGAACTGACGGCAAAGTGTTTAACCCTCTTGATTAAATGCAAGGACAAAAGTAAAAAACACCATATTAAGAGACAGGCCGTTTGCAGACGATGCTGCAGTATCAGCACACTATCCATCACAGCTCTAATCTTTGATAATTCGCTTTGCCAATTCATGCACAGATTTCAAACTCACTACACAGCCTTAAAAAACAAAAGTTTTTAAGCAACCACGTCGTCTAACATCACTGTCAACAACTTTACATAGTTAGGATCACAATAACCAGTTTTTCTCTCAACCAAGACATAAACAGGCGAATTGGTAGAACAACCGCCACTGTTTCTCGCCTTGTTCTGTCTATATTATTCATTATAAAAATTCAGAGTCTAAAGTTTATATATTTTTAACAAATATTAGTTGTTGGTATTTTAAGCTATTCAATCAAGATTTATTTATTTTTTTCATAAAAAAAAATACTTTATCATACAAATCTAACTGGATTAATTTTAAAAGTGCCTAACATTTTGATTATTACATGTATTTTTCTTCAAATCAAGATACAATCTTTATAAGACTAAATAAAACTAATAACCTTGTAAGCATATCTGTTTTTTATGGTTCTGTAAAGATTTGTAAAACACGCAAAAAACGCAGAAAAAAAAAAATGCCGAACATCGCGTGAGAAGTGCGTTTAGCGTAAAATTAAGCTTGTGTAGGCGTATGTGCTTACAGGGTTGCCACAGCTCAGGAAACTCAGAGAATTTTTAAGTTATAGAAAATCTCAGGGAATTTTGATTTTTTTTAAACTCAAGTCAGTTTTGTTTTTTTCTAAAAATATCAGGGAAATTTTTTTCTAGATCTAGAATGAGATTGAGTTAATCTAGTTTCAACATTTTGTTCAAAAAAGTCAATTTTATTTATTTTTAAGTGCTTATTCAGATTTTTTTAGCCTTGCGGCTAGTTCTTCATTATAACATTGTAATTTTTAAATAAATAATAAAATTTTTAAAGATTTGAAAAAAAATCAGGAAAGTTTAAGGTTACTCAGGAAAGTTTTTGGTAACTCAGGGAAGATTTTTTGACTCAAATAGTGGCAACTCTCTTATTTTAATTGTTCCAAGGTGTTTGGTATGGGCAACGTACGACCTGCGAGCCAGATCCGGCTCACGAAGCAGAAATATCTGGCCCGCGACGTACTTTTTACCTTGAAAATAACTTTACTTCAATTTGTCGTGGCAACCCTGTGCTTAGTTTTTGAGCACTATTTTTAATTATGTTTGAGACGTACTTTTGAGTCGCTTGTCATTATGCGTTATTTTATATCGGGCATTGATTTATGTTGTTGTCGACATCACTGATTTTAATTTAGTGAGTCACTTAGTTTCTTTTCTAAGATCGTAGATTGTTTATATTGTAAAACAAACTGTGAGTGTAAATTCACATTTGTTAACTAGCTAGAATTTAATCTAGTTAAGATTATAAGTTATATTTCTGGCACTTATTTATAAGCTAAATTATATAAAGTAGGTTTATATGTAATATACTTTCGTTAAACTACCAGTAGTAATAATCACTGATATATGAATATGAGCAGCAACAAATAGCAACAACTAGCAGCAACAAATCCATATTTGTCAGTCTATGACCGCTCAAGGTTAGTTACTGAGCACGCAATACATGCTCTAGCCGCTAAAAAGGTTTTGGATGCTAGTAAGCACATACTAACAAGTAACCCTGAGCCGACTAACATATCAGACCGACATAAATTGTTGTCAGATGAATCAAAAATGAAAGTAATAAGTGCTGAGGGTTATAACCTGTTTTAAACTGCAAAATGGTTCATTTCAGTTACTAAACAACTAAAGTTGCTTTTTGAGATTTTGTTTTAATGCATATTACTTTATTATACTGACAATAGCTTGTTATTTATTTACAGAAATGTCACCAATGGATTACTTGAAAAATCATTGTCATGTCGTGCCAAGAAGAAAGAATTTGTATTTAGCATCATTTGAGCGTCAAATTCTACGTAGAACCTTCGATATTTCTCGACACGTCAAAACTTCTAAAAATATGGTTTTTTAATATTTAAAAACATACGAGAGAGTATTGTATTTTTATACATGTTGATTTCATTTTAAAGATCTTTATTTTAACTAAAACATACTTTTCACCTTTTTTTTAATTAAAATAAGATATAAGTAAACAAAGTCAGAGATTTCAACAAGATTTTTATGAAAAGGCCAAGTTATAAAGTACGAAAAGGGACTATTTTGATAAAAACTTATCTTCTAAAGTTTTTAAGCAATTGTTTTCAAACTTTCTCAGTTTAATCTTAAGTTAATAATAAACAATCGTATTATAAGAATTTTTAAAGTTTTTGAAAAAAATCCATTTTCTTTATAAAAATTTGATTAAAGAAGTTGTTTTTGATAAAATATGCTTTTTTGTTTTTTGTGAATAGTGAAAGTAGAATTTTTATTTAATGAAAGGAACATTTCATAAAAAATTGAGGTCAATTGCTTAAAAGTGAAGTAGAAGATAGATTTTTTATGAATTATTAGATTTCCTAGAAAAATGACGATGAAAATAAGGTAAAAACGCTTATATCACAGTACCTTTTATAAAAACGGACATGTCGCAATGGTTGAAGCTTACATAATTCATAAAAACTGACTTATTGTTTATACTTCAAGCTTTCATATAAGAACCAGTCATACAAGAGCCAAGGATTTTGTAAAAAATCCTTTTGCCCTCATTCCCTAAGTTACGTAGTTAATAAATTTTGTGGCTGTCCTTATTAGTTATTTATCTATGAATTTCAGAAAAATTTATAGCATTTATTAGGTTTTCTTAAAAATCAAGACAACTGTTTTTGTACGAAAATTTTATAAGACTACCGGCCTTTTGCTGCCCATAAAATAATAAAAGACAGAATATAAAAACTATTGATTTTGAAACATAAAATACTAAGCTTTTATAAAACTTGTTTACAGAATACCTCTAGACTTGGTTTTTCTAGTGGAAGCGCAGCTTCATCATTAGGAGTGTTAAGAAATGTTGAAATAAATGCAGAAGATGATGACTTGCTCTATAATTCGAAGAAAAGAATGAAAGACCTAAACAAACTACTTACTTTTAAAGTATTTCTTGCATTAGCTGTTACAACTATTTATTTATCATCTATTAAGATTTAAAAAAAAGTACAGTTTTGAAATCATTACATTACTTGAGTCGTATTATTAAGTAAAAATTCTTTGTATGCAACTGATAGGAGACAATAGAAGGCATAATTGATGTTCACATGGAAGGAATTTCAAGCCAGCAGTTGCAGCACACACTTAACTTGCTCCATATTGGCCCTAACTCGCTTATAGACGCTGATGTATTTTGTTCTCTTTGCGCTCTGAGTGAAAGAATTTTTTATTCAAAATACTCGTTTGTTTTCATAGAATTACGTACTACATATATCAAAATATTAACTTTACGTATCAATTTTATTATTTTATATACTAATTATATTTTGTTAAAGTTTTGAGATTGAAACACTATGATATATATTGACTCTGGTTACTTGATTTATAGTAAGTACATTTTCTATTATTTGAAGTTTTTTATTGACTGCGTAAAAGTTGTGAAATAGTTTATATAAAGTAATTGTATTAGTTGTATGGTTTTTACTCTTTTCTTAAAATATAATTTTAAACTGTTTTAGACTAGAAACTACAGATGTCAATGGCAAAAAGCCATATGTTGAGTCTGCCGATTTTTACAACCTTGTTTCGCAAATGTACAAGCTCAAAATTCACCCTGGTATAAATGAACTTTTCAATATGCTTTAAAGTTATTTAAATACTTTAATGTGCTTATCAATCACTATTTTTATAAATAAAATATAAAAAACTATAACTTTTTTGTTTAAAAGATATATTATATATGCATTTTTTTATCGTTTTTACTATTTATTATACAAATGTGAAATTGATACTTATTTCTCGAGTGCTAATAATTGATATTTATATGACAGTAAGATTGTATTTTTATTAAAACTTTAGTAGTTTTATAAGCTTATTGTTGTTTCGATAGTCCAGTATTCCAAATACTACAGACTTATTATTTCTCATCTATATATTTTACCAAACTAAAGTGTAAAAGTCAACAAAACCTTCTTTAAAAAAATATTTCTAGGATTTTTTAGAATAAGATGCTGAATAATGATTACATGGCTGCTACAAATATGCACCAATGTTTAACTTTTTGCTTAAAATAGTGTTTTGATTTAATTTCTTTAACTTTTAAATGTTTTGCATTTAGAAACTTTAAAATAATACAAGGATGTTTGTTCGTATTAGGTTGTCCGAATTAAATTATCAACAAGCTTTCAAATAAACGCAATTACATTGCGGAATTAAACTTGTAGCTAATTTTTAGATTTCATATTAAAAGCATAGACTGATAATATTTATAAATAGTTAAATATATTCACAATAACTAATTAAAATTCAATAGAAGCTATTCAAAGGCCTTTCTTTAGGTATACAACCTTACTAGAGAAAGTGATGGTCTTTTTTTGTTATGATAAATTATCATAGACGAATTAACTTATTTTGTTTTGTATCGATTAAGTAATGATTAGTAACTTTAAACATATTTCTATAGTACTATATTTGAATATACATATCAAATTATATAATACATTCAACAGTTTTGATATATGTATATTTTTTAAGTAAATTAAACTTTATATCAGATAAACTTTTCCTTATTACGTAGTTTATTCTAATATAATATGTCTCCTTAACATGATATTATTGTTTATATAAGTTACATATGTTTTAATTTAAAAATTTTATATATAATAATATATTTTTTTATATATATATTTATAAAATTATAAAACAAACTTATACATAAGGTCTCTTGATATTTTATGCACCTTGAATTTTTTAGACTCCGTCGATCTGAGTTCAAAATTTAACATAGAAAAGAGTCATTAGTTATAATAAATTAAGTATTTTTTCAATAATGTTATTATATATAAAGGAACTTTTTTTGTTGAGATATTTAGTTAGAAGACAGTAATAAGTACTCTCCTAAACATTAAATCTAAACTTATTAACACTTATAAAGTTAAACAATATTATATGTAACAAAACGATCTATGTTAAAAGCTGAAAGAAAATGTTTTATATTGCTGCAGAGTTTTAGCAGTTTACTTACTTATTTTTACATCTATCGGGGTTCCCAAAAAACCTGGAATTAGATAGAGTAGGCAAAAATAAAGTTAAGGTAGGAAATTTTGAGAAAGAATTGAATTTTAAAACAGTTTTTTATATGTAAAACGATTTTGATTAGACACGAAGAATATGTTCAGGGTTGCCACTTTACCTGGAATTTGACAGTTTAGGCTAAAATAACCTGGAATTTGAGAAATTTTAAAAAAACCTTGAATTTTTAATACTTTTAACATTTTCAGTAGTAAAATTTTGAATTGACACAAAAAATCTACCTATAATAAAATTTTTGTCGTCATCAAAAGAATTTTTATTAAAAAACACAATTAAAGTAACTTTTCATTATTTTTATATTATTTAACACAGTTTCTTATATTCTATAATATTATAACCTTATATAGAAATAACCTTAAAACTAATAATAGACCCAAAAATGTATACTTTTAAAAACCTGGAAGAAATTTGAAAAAACGAGTGGCAACCCTGTCTGTTAAATTTAATATTAATTTGTATAATTTAAAATTTTGTTCAATACAAAACACCTTTAAAGTATTATTTTTATACTATTTAGCTTTAAGGGCAGTTTTTTTACCTTAAATATAGTATTATACTAAAACTGGAGAAAAAAAGTTTCTACCTGGAACAAATATTTTAAAAAAACCTTTGTCAACCCTGTTATGTTTAAAATAAGTCCTCGAACTAGAAAACCTTTGTACTGAGTAGATGCGGGCTGAATTGAATATTTTAAATTAAAACATATATTTTGGTCCACTACTTCTCGAAAACAGTTATTACAAAACAATTAAATTTGTTTTTTTTTTTTGTACCGTGCTCTTTTTTAAGGTACACAGTGTAGGTCTTACCTTATTATTAATATGTTTTGGTTTTTACAAGATACTTAATTTCATCGAAATCACAAGGCAGACTAAGACATTTTCAACAAGTCTTGCATGCGAAAAACTCTTTAAATTTAGCCCGCCGACTATAAAAAGTTACCAATTCCTTTACTAGAGCAAAATTTGTGTTGTAATTTATTTTAAACTTTAATGATTGTTTTATATTTAAAGTTTCTCGAACTATTTAGGATTAAAGTAAAACTTTTAATACAGTTCTTTAAACTCTTTCATTTATCTGAAATAAAATACTAGGTTGTTCATAAAACTTTATTGTAATGCAAAAAAACAATAAATCAGCACTTCGACGAAATTAAACAATTTAAAAGTTTATTTAACGACAAAAAACACGCTCAAAATATTTGGTCCTAGGACCTGGTGCACAAAAAACCTTTCGGTTATCGAGTCGCACACCACGGATACATTTTAATGTCTTGTCCACGACTTGTTAAAATAATATTGTAAGTTATTAATAAAGCTTTTTAGTATCTTCAACAACTGTAATTGTTGACCAAATTTACTTTTAAAAGCTAATAACAAATGTATTACATTTTTTTTTTACATTTAGAAAGGAACATTATTATTTCTTTAAATGGTGATAAAGTTTATTTTAAAGGTAAACTAAATAAATAACTCTTCTTTACATTAAAAAGACTGTATTTAATTTGTTCGAAGCGATTTTAAATGTTTTAAAACAACATAAAGTTTGTATACATCTGTAACAAAATTTTATTTTAAGGTTTATTATCTTAATTTTAGAACAAGCTAAATCTATTGAAGACACTGTTTCTAACATCCAAGTTTTACATTAGACCCACATGTTAAACTTTTAAAAACAAAGTTATCAGCTCTCAGAGGTTGCCTAGCTAATTTATTTAAAACATCAGTACTTATGGTCTAGGGTTTCCCAAAGTAAACAATATCCCCCTTTTAGTGGCGTTTAGTAATAAACGAATGATATCCAACAAATTTAGGTAACTATTACTTTAATTTCAGCAGATTAAAATGTTTATGGAAATGAGCTTTGGAATCCCTGCAATAGTCCTTTATAGTAGAAGCCGTTTGTCAAAATGCATTGACACTATTTAAAAAAATACTTTGTAACAACCTTTAAGGAAAAACATCATTTCTTTAGTTTAGTTCACTTAGAATCTGTAGGCTTAAAAGAAGTTCATTAGTTGTTTGATCATTCAAAAATAAAAGTCTTGTTTTTATATGCGACAGTGGAAAAGTAACCCAAAAACTCTGTTTACTGATCAATTTATGCGTACAATAAACATTTTCTAACACATTTATAAAATGCTAGATCAGTCGATAAGAAATGGATTTTAATTATTAGTTAACATATAATAGTATGCTCTTTGTTTTATAAACAAATATTTCTGGTAGCATTGGCAATAGCACAAAACTTGTTATTATACATTCACTACAGATATTGAAAAGTGACTTGTGTAAAAATACATGCCTAGTAGACAAATATTTTCAAACCAATGAAATAAGCTTCATATTTTTCAAAATAAAGTTATGAAATTACACAACAAGGTATATAGATTTTTTTGTAAGTAATATTTAAAATCTAACATGTATAGGCTTAAGACAAACTATTTTTATAAATAGTTGTTACACTTGAAACGTGTTTGTATTATCATCTTTCTCTACAGTTTTAAACAATGTTACTTTTACAATGAAAACAAACGAGACATACCTAGTTCAAATATTTGATAAAAGTTCTCGATATTTATTTTTGTTTTTGATAAACGTATTTTTAAACTTAAATATAAAAGAATAGTAATAAAAAACCTTTTATAGTTTTGAGACATAGTAGTCATATAAAAGTTTTTTTTTTTTGTGTAATTTAAATAATACTATATACTTTTCTGCATGTTTTTTTTTTATTTATATACATAATTCATCTAAAATCTACTTTTTTGAAATAAATGCACTAAGTTAGTGATTAAAAATAAATAATCTTTTTTTTTAACTTTGTCATAGTTACAGCTTTATATTAGTAACTAACAAAAGAAAATTTTAAAACAGATTATTTTGCAGCTTTCTAATATATTAATTTGTTAGATTGCCACTAAGTCCAGACTAATTATTTTTGTTTGTTTGTTATTAAGCTATAAGTAGCAGTTTTTAAATAACTGATTAAATTATCAATATTTGGCTAAACTTAAAGTTTTTCATTGTATAAAATTAAACTTTGTTACAGAGAATTTTTATTTTTTGATTTCAAGTTTTGAGATAGATATAAAGCAAGTGTTAATAAAGTTTAAACCAATAAAAGCACAATATAAAACCTAAAATTTGACTTTAAATTAATTTTAACTTGAAAAACTATAAAAAAAGAACTAAATAAAAATTAGCATCTGAAAAAACATTACTTTACTTTTAGCCTAAAATCTAAGTAAATAAAATAGTCCAATTACATCATTATTTAAAAATATAAATATTGTTTACTATTATTTCAATTGCTTCAAGTACCAGTGTGTTTTTATAAAATTAAGTAGTAAAGTTTTACTTACCATATAGTATCTATTGGAAAGTTGGAAAGTTGGAAAAGTACGAGCTTGATAATTTTTTACAAGTGCTTTTTTTTAAGTACATACTTTGAAAAGTTTCTCGAGTAAAAATATTTTTATTCACAAAATTCTATATTTTTTAGTTTGAAATAGACGATAACGGATGTAAAAATGTTCAATATATTGTCTATAAATTAACAAAAAAATTTCTAATATGACAAATAAACGAACAAAATTTAAGAAGAAAATGCTAGTTTACTTGGATAGTAAAAGAACAATCTTAATATACTTCGTAAAAAAATGATTAAACATTTGAAAAAGATCAAATAGTAAAATTTTTTTGAATGGTAATGTGTTTAAGGTGTGCCACTTATCAATTGTTTTACTGTGGTAGCAACGTACAACAAATATAAACAAGTCATAACTTTATATTGGACTTATGTTTCTTTATTCTAAGCAGTATTTCTTAGAGGCATTAATTAAGAGCAATTGTATGTGGGGTAATAAAACAATAAATACTATTGAATATTCAAAGTAATAAATGTTTTACTCAATTTCTTTTTTGTAGCTAATCAAACATAAGTAGTTTGCTTACACTTTTGTTGAAGAGAACCAAACAACAATGAGAGATTTTAAATATCAACTTTTTTGTTCATGTTTGTGACAAGTGTCGTGGTAATACTTAGTTGTGAACTTACTTTTTTGTTAGACAATTTTTAAATAAGCTGCCACTACAAAACAGACTTTGTAAAATATTTTCTTTGATGAGTACTTTAAATTCAGTGAGTTTTTGATTTTCTAGAGATGTAAATAATTGTAATAATTTGTTTGAAATAATTTCTATTAAATATTTTTTTTATTTTTTTATACAAACATTTAATGTAGTTTTTAAGTATTTAGCCATTTTTAAATGTGTTGCAGTTATTGATTCATGATATTGGCTTATAGTTTATATTTTTTGTAAAGCAATAATCTATTTCTGATTAAAGTTAAACACTGCTTTTAAATACACGCTGTTTATTAACTATTTAGTTAAAACTTAAAAAGCGCTAATGACAAAAAAAGGCATATTATTATCTGAAGCAACAATAACAATATCGAATGCTTAAACTGACAATAACATGTTTACAAAACTAAAACATTTAAAGGATAAAATGAATTAGTACCATGTAAGGTAAAGCTTATATAATAAATAATAGCAACACTTTGAAAAGGGAACTTTTTATAAATTTTTATTTCAGTTTGGATTTAAGTAACTTAGTTAGTTGATGCAGAAACTAAATTTAAAGTTAAACCACAAAGAAAAAAATTATGTTATCAATATCGGTCTTTAAAGTTTAAAACTAATTTATTTTAAACCACAATTATTCTAGTTTTAACCATTATCTCTAAGTATTGATTAGTTATCAAAAACTATCAGTTGGTAAAATACTAATGTATAATATAAAAAATCAACTATCAAAAAACTGACAATTTATAAAATAGTACTGATGGTTTGACAAGCTTTATTTATGTCATAAACTAGTTATATAGTTATAAATTGACTGTACTAATAGAGTATTCTGATCAAATTTATAATAATAATCTGATAACTTATACTAATCATCATGAATTTATAATATAACTGATCGAATTTACTTATGTTTAACAAAACAAGCACTTATATAGGTTCTTTTATTATTTTATTACATTTAAGTGTTTTCATTTAAGTCACGCATTGATTATCTAAGCTGGTGAAATTTAATAAAATTGAAATTTAAGTTGATTAATATTAAGTTTTCCTAACAACGTACATGTTATAGCTCTTTTATATTAAATTAAAACACGGCTTTATTCGATTAAAGTGCAGTTATTTTAAAATAATATTATAATTTAATCATAAAAAACGCTTTAAATAGCTAAAGTTTTAATCTGCTGTAAAGTTATTTTAATTAAAAATTTTATCTAAAATTTCTAAACAAAATTTATTTGATCATTAATAATTAAACAAAAGCTGCATTCTTTCAAAAATACTTTTTAATATGCTGTTTGTAAAAAACTCAAATACATTAGTTCGTTTCGTTAAAAATAATTGTTACATTATACATTAAAGATGTTTATCTAAATTTTGTTCTTGTTTTTATTTAAAACTAACTCTAGTGTATATGTTTTTTTCTTTAATAGTTTATACCAAGGGTCGGCAGATAAATGGTATAAGGGCCAAATTTCAAACATAAAAATATTCTTCGGCCACAGGTTTAGTTACAACGTCACCTTTTTTTCAAACCTCATGTCAATTATAACTATGACTTTTTTATTTCACATATCATTTCAAACCCCAGACCCAGAGTATTTTGTATAAGTTTTGAAAATTTACACGCTTGCAAGCCATATTTTACCTTTCACAGGCATCATGTGGTCTTTTTACCGCAGTTTGCCAATCCCTGGTTTATGTAAAAGTTTTAAGAATATATAGTTTTAGTACCAAGAATTTAACAATCTATACAACAATATAAACGACAAGCCTAGTATTGATTTAAAGTTACTAGGTTTTTAACGTATAAGTAAGTTATTTACTTGCAAAATGTAAAAATGATAAAAAGTTATCTTTTAAAGTAGAAAATATTTTTACAAAACTATATTGAATTTTCTCAAATTGTTTATCGAATTTTGAATAGATAAAAACACTTTTAGTGTCTTACATAAAATTGCGTATACGTACTTTTTATCGAGAGTTTAAAATGATTTTACTAATGAAGTTTTACACATGGAGACTTATCAAAAATTATAATTAAACTTATTAACTCGCATTTCAACCTCTCCACTAAGCATTGTTTAGGTTATACACTAAAGAAGTTAACATCAAAGAATTGAAAAACAAAAAAATTATTTTTATTAAAAATCACAAAATTACTTAAATTTAATTTTACAAAAAATAAAAAAGTCTACCATAACTGTATCAATAAAAGAATGTTAATTGATTGTTTAAAAGCAATTTTGTTTTCTTCTTAACATGACACACCAATACTTTTTTCTATGTAGTATTCTTAATTTTAGTATTTTTATTCCTAAATAAAAAAAATTTTAATGTTCTATAATAGAGTTAGGCAACTTCTTTTGTCGTTGGACCTAACATGGTTGTGTTTTGTACATAACAGGCCGGATTTATTCGATACAGATTTTTTCAATACGCTTCACTTTAGTTTAAACTAGCAACTTTATAAGTTATGTACAGAGAAAGTTCTAACAATAGAAGCCAAAAGATAACAAAATATATACACTTAAAGTTTATTAGAACATACACTGTTTTAAGCAAATGGCGAGGTTTTAAATAAAAATCTATACAAAGCAGAACTTTTTAACTTATAGAATAACTATTTTTAATAATACTTCGTCATTACACATTATTTATTCATAACTTATAATGTTATTTTTGGTGAAAGATTTTAGAACGAGATCCGGATCCGGCTTTTTTTCACTAATATTTGGATCTGGCCGGATCCTATTTTTATAAAATGAATCTGGAACCAGTTCCAGCCAGATCCTAGTTTAAAAAACCGGATTCCAATCCGGTTCTGGCTAGATATTAGTTTTGTGGACATTTTAGATCACTAACAGATACCACCAAGCAAAGAAAATAAGTATTCTTAAATGCATAAGATAACTGAAGTTTTTTGTTTTGGAACTCGTTGATAAATTCCTACCAAAATGTATTAAATCTGCTTTTTTATATGCTAATTTATACATTATTAACTTGTTTATTATTTACTAACGCAAATAAAATGTTTTTTGATTAAAAGCATTTTTATCAGAATTATCCCCTTTAACATGTGTTTAAAGCATCATTGTTCTTTTATTATGCAATATATTTTTAAATTAAGAAATATATTTTTTAAATCTCTTAAAAAGCATTGTAAACATAAATTTTAAATCTAAAATAGCAGTATGATACTTGTACGTTCTTAAAGACCAAAAAATGTATTAAAAAGCAGGCAAAAAATTTTTATGAAGTTTATTGATATTTTCTTAAATCTCATCAAAATTTAGTATTAACAAAATAAAATGATTTGGTATTTAAATCCTATTTAAAATACATTTATCTTATTTACCCTTTTTTTGTTTCAAGTTTTTTTTTAAGATATTTTTTTTTAACTTCGAACTTTTTAGTTTGTAAAAAGGCAAGAAACTATAAAAAGTTCTATGATAAAATTTACATGCATAAACACAATTTAAAACATTATAGTTTGAAAGTTTGGTGGACTTCGTGATTGGAAACAAATGTGAAGTTTGTCTTTTTGATTGTCCTGGATTTCAACTACATTCTTGGAGGTAATTAGAATTTATTTTTGAGTTTATTATATTTCTTCTTTTATTTATACTTCTAAAATTATAAGTTTTTAAACAAAACTTTTTA
>NW_028140586.1:0-22141 GCF_965202585.1 Thalia democratica | reverse complement strand
TGCTTTCTAGTTGGTCGTCAAGGTATACATCAGACTTTGCTGTGTACCTAACTACTTTCAGCATATCATTACCGAAACTGCTGGTAAGTTGACGGTTGCAACTCAACAGCGCATCTGCTTTGCCTTTTCCAAGCACATAGAAACTAGCATCACCGTTGAAAACGTGATACTGCCTGTATTCTATGGGAGCATCAATAATTTTACTCATTTTTTCAATCAATTGAGTTTCAACTTCATCTGCGCCTCGAAATACTTTTATTTGGTACCAGGCGTTTTCTACATCAACTTTTGACTTATTGATGTTGTTGAAGTTGTTTTTGATTGCGGCAGGAGATATTTTGATATTTTCTCTCCTGTCAATTTTAAACTTTCTTATTATTGATCCTCTGTTTCGGCTCAACGGGTCACTGTGAAATTTAATACATTAAAGTTTTGTTTTACAAGGTAGTAAAACCTTGTACTCATAACCAAAACCTTGTACTCAAAACAATTGAATTTTTATTCAATATTATATTTTGATAAATGTTTTAGTTATTTTTATTATTAGTCTTAAGAGTTTACGTATAATAAAAAAGTACAAAAACTTAATATTTCAATTATACGAAAAATAAGTTTAAAAAAAACAAACAACAACTTACAATTTCTTTTTGTGAGCGTATAAGTCTCCCTTCATAATGACACAACCGTCATTATCTATATCATTATTATTTTGTGGTCGTCGTTTTCCAAGGCGGTCATAAACTGTTTTCCTTTAAAATAGTTTTTGTTTAACAATTTAAAAGTTTCATTATCAAATCGAAAAAATATACCATTCATGAGGAACGGTCTATAAAGCGTTACAAACAATTTATAAAACCTGAGTTACTGTAGTCTCAAATTTAAATATAAAATAGAATATCATAAGTATAGTATTGAGAAAAACAAACTACTGTTGAATAAATAATTTAAAAACATTGCGATTCAATATTTGTATTCAAGCTAACTTTGTAAATAACCAACTTTCAATTTCATTTTTAAATAACTCAACTTAATTCTATTTAAACTAGTTGTTAATTAAAACCTTTGTTTTCCTAGACGACCCTTGACTTTGTAACATTTCATTTTGTTTTTGTAACGTTTTCTACCACTTTTGTACGATATAGAACATTTTTCTAATGTCTTAGGTTCGTAACAATCTCCGTGATCAACATGATGTAATGAGATGTTAAGTCTTTCATCATGATCATTGTTTTTTTTATGAGATTCTGAAAAATAGTTTGTTTCGACGTTTAGCTAATTTACATGACTAAAAATATTATAAAAACACATTTACCTAGGTAACTTAAAAACTTATATAACTTAATAACGGTAAGAAAAAACATCTTAATAATTTTATAAGAACACTGTAAACATTACCTCTGCTTTTAGGTGGTTTATATAATTGAATACTTTTCTTTTGAACTGTAATGTTTTTCATTTTTGACAGTAAATCTTCCATATTTGTCATTATTTATTTGCGTTATATGTTACTAAGCTGTTCTGAAAATACGCCACTAGTTAGTTTAAGTACAGTCATCTATTCATTTTTCTAAAATACATATATTAAATAAAAATTAGAGACATGTATCATAAAACCATTTTTGTTGTGCAAAAAAGTAAAACATGTTTCAGCTAATACTTATCAACTACTTTTGTTAGCAACTAATTATATCATAAACGTTAATTAAGTAGCTTTAGGTTTTATCAGAGTAAGATAAAAAGTAAGATCAATTAAGTAAGATCAAAAGTTTAAAATTACATAATTAATTTGTGTTAATGTAATTATAAACTGTTAATAACTGTTAAAAACTGTTAAAATTACGAGTAAATTCAGTTTGAAACTTGCTTTGTTATATTTTAAATCCCACAATACTAACTATAAGTAACAAATATAGTTTTATAATTTTTAAAACAATTGTAGTTATAACATTAAACTTTAAAATTATTTAAGTTAAAAGAAGCATAATTAACTTAAGCTTTTAACACAAACTAAATTTTACATAAATTATTATTTGGTGTGCTGCTATAATTAGACTGAATATCTGATGCAATACTACTCTAAAATACTAATTTACAAGTATGATTTAGTTATAAGTACTAAATTATAACTTAAATGTCCTTTCTCGAGAATTTTCTTAAACCTGTCGTCTCAATAACTATAGGTTTTTATATTTACTTATAAACAACTTTGTCATATTAATCTTACATTATATTATAATTATATTTTTTCTAACTATTTTATCAAAGTCATCAAGTGATATCTATCACTTAATACAATACACTTTTAGCTAGCTTTAATTCTAACCTAATCATAATGTAAACTAAAAACAAACAAAAAGTGCCTTGGTTTGTTAACAAAATTAAACTTGTCTGACTTTTTTTGCTTAACTTTTAATAAACAATGAGTTTTTATAAACTTTCATGTATTATTTTTTTCAAAGGTAAAACTATTTTGTTATTGTACTAGCCAAATCATATCTATTTATTTTTAGATACTAAAGTATAATAAAAACATGGTCAACTTTAGAACTTGAACAAACAATTTTTCATATAAAATAACAATATTAAACTTTAAGACTATTCCAGCTAGTAAAAAACTAATTTACGTAAGCTTCCGTACAAACTAAAACTTACATGTTGCTCTCTTGACTGCTAAGCTCAAATGAAAAAAATTTGATAAGTTCAACTATTTATACAAAAACTGCGCCAACTAGTGGCAATTGCGTCAGTATTCGAATATGGCCATTTTTTTGTCTGGCACCAGTACTCAGGGTTAAAACAATAAATAATGCAAGTAACTTCTAGCAACGTTCTGAGTTTTTTTGCTTAACTTTTAATAAACAATAAGTTTTTATAAATTTTCATGTATTATTTTTTTCAAAGGTAAAACTATTTTTTTATTGTACTAGCCAAATCATATCTATTTATTTTTAGATACTAAAGTATAATAAAAACATGGTCAACTTTAGAACTTGAACAAACAATTTTTTATACAATTAACAATATTGAACGTACGAAAAAAAAAAGCGCTCAAATATTTGGTCCTAGGACCTGATGTACGAAAAAACCTTTCGGTTATTGAGTCATACACCAGGATACAGTTTAATGTCATGTCCAGGACAGAATACTAAACTTAACTAACTAAATATAACTATTTAAGCTAGTACAAAACTAATTTGCATAAGCTTTTGCACAAATATCGAAAGCCGTCCTCTAGTTTTTGTTTAATTTTATACATGTCAGTCTTATATTCAATAAAAAACTAAATTTTGCCAAATCTCGGTTCAGTTTATTTTCAAACATGACCAATGGGATTTATCAGTGCAAACACTTTTATTTCTTAAAATATTAGACTGTAGTCTAAATTAAACTATTTATCTATAATAATAATAAACTGAAAGTATCCAAACGAAAGTATGATATTTAAAATGATTGAGTTACAGTAAAGCCTTATGTTTTATATTATATGACCTTGATGTTTTAATGCAAATGAAATAGTTTTGGAGTAGGCAATCTAAGTATTATTTTTATATAAAATAATTCATTTATTGTAATTTATTTCTATTGTATTAGATATTATTTTATGATAATTAATACTAAACATCAATTTCTTTGCATAAAAAACTCTTCTATCAAAGGTTTTCGCATTCTTTTCTGCGGATATATCAGTGAAAACTTTTATTTTACTTAGACCATTTTTTAGCTTATACTTATTGATAATATAAAAACTTATTTTTTTTTAATTAAAATTTATTAAAATTGTAAAAGAAAACAACAACAAATAAAAGAGCTCAATTAAAAATTTGTTAAAATCAAGGGAAAAAATAACAAGAAAAGAAGCTTTTAGTTAAGATCGATAGTTCGTTTTAGCTTCTTTGTTTTTATTTTGTTAACAGTATTTTAGAATTGATATGCTTCAAGCGGTATGTGGTTGTTTTTGTGCAGTTCCATAAAATTTCTTCCGGCTTTATCATAATCCCACCCGTTGTTGTGCAGACATTCGTGCGAATATTTCTCGTTCATTCCTGAGTCTTTCATGAAAGTTTTCAACATCTCCGTTCGCACGTCACACGGCGGTCGTGGCAACTGGTTGATTGCGGCCACCTTGGCGGCGTTTTCTTTCTTTTCGGCGACCGATTGGTTCCTGATATGGAGCATGTCGCTCAGTATTGTAAATTTAATTTCAGCGGAAATTGCGCAGGATATGCTTCTGGTGAAGGCGCGAACTTTACCACCGGCTTCTTCAAAAGTGCCGCTGATAACGTAACTGATGAACTCACTAGAGCAGAACGTGACATCACAAACAAAGCTGTCCATGATGTGTTTTGATAAGGGTAGCTTGCGCAACGCTTTCACAATTTCCTCTCTCCCAAAGTTATACTTTTTGGAATCGGACTTATTACAACCGACTCTGACTTTCTGTCGGTTGTTTGGTGTGCACTCCTTGCACACTTCCAAGTATTTTTTCATTGTAGAATCTTTATCATTGCTAGAAATTGTCAAGCTAAACTGTGAATCTTTACAGTAAAAGTTGCTTGCATCATCTGAGGTTTTTACTTTGTCAAGGCAACTGAATAAGTTTTTGACATGATTGATGAACACTTCTTTTGCACTATCAGAAAGCAGCATAAAGTTGCTTCCCATAGTTTTTGGTATTTCATACTCTGCAACATCTATTTTAACTGGAGGCTCATAATCTCTGCAGTTAAGTTTGATCAAGTCTGGAAAGAGTTTTCGCCAGTTGCTTATATCATTTACAGTTGCATCTTGACTGCTATCGTATAACTTAAGCTCAATTAAATTCCAATCTCTTAATGCTTTCAAATCTTTTACGATTTTAATGTGATTTTCAGCAACTGAGAGACGGTTAATATTGGGAAACATATCAATGAGGCTGTTTTTGAGAAAGCCAATTGATTTATAACTTAAGTTATTTTTTTCTAAATTTAATGTTGTGATTCTTTTATTTTGATCACTTCCTCTGAACAGCGAATCTAATGTTTTTACAATAATTGTAAAATACTCGCTTCTATGCAGGTTAATTCTGATACCTTGCTTCTTCAGAGTTTTGTCAAAGCTGAGACCGCTCAAGTCAAGAACGCCTTGTTCTAAATAGACCCGGCTTTTGATGCACTGCTTAATGCTTTCTAGTTGGTCGTCACGGTATACATCAGACTTTGCTGTGTACCTAACTACTTTCAGCATATCATTACCGAAACTGCTGGTAAGTTGACGGTTGCAACTCAACAGCGCATCTGCTTTGCCTTTTCCAAGCACATAGAAACTAGCATCACCGTTGAAAACGTGATACTGCCTGTATTCTATGGGAGCATCAATAATTTTACTCATTTTTTCAATCAATTGAGTTTCAACTTCATCTGCGCCTCGAAATACTTTTATTTGGTACCAGGCGTTTTCTACATCAACTTTTGACTTATTGATGTTGTTGAAGTTGTTTTTGATTGCGGCAGGAGATATTTTGATATTTTCTCTCCTGTCAATTTTAAACTTTCTTATTATTGATCCTCTGTTTCGGCTCAACGGGTCACTGTGAAATTTAATACATTAAAGTTTTGTTTTACAAGGTAGTAAAACCTTGTACTCATAACCAAAACCTTGTACTCAAAACAATTGAATTTTTATTCAATATTATATTTTGATAAATGTTTTAGTTATTTTTATTATTAGTCTTAAGAGTTTACGTATAATAAAAAAGTACAAAAACTTAATATTTCAATTATACGAAAAATAAGTTTAAAAAAAACAAACAACAACTTACAATTTCTTTTTGTGAGCGTATAAGTCTCCCTTCATAATGACACAACCGTCATTATCTATATCATTATTATTTTGTGGTCGTCGTTTTCCAAGGCGGTCATAAACTGTTTTCCTTTAAAATAGTTTTTGTTTAACAATTTAAAAGTTTCATTATCAAATCGAAAAAATATACCATTCATGAGGAACGGTCTATAAAGCGTTACAAACAATTTATAAAACCTGAGTTACTGTAGTCTCAAATTTAAATATAAAATAGAATATCATAAGTATAGTATTGAGAAAAACAAACTACTGTTGAATAAATAATTTAAAAACATTGCGATTCAATATTTGTATTCAAGCTAACTTTGTAAATAACCAACTTTCAATTTCATTTTTAAATAACTCAACTTAATTCTATTTAAACTAGTTGTTAATTAAAACCTTTGTTTTCCTAGACGACCCTTGACTTTGTAACATTTCATTTTGTTTTTGTAACGTTTTCTACCACTTTTGTACGATATAGAACATTTTTCTAATGTCTTAGGTTCGTAACAATCTCCGTGATCAACATGATGTAATGAGATGTTAAGTCTTTCATCATGATCATTGTTTTTTTTATGAGATTCTGAAAAATAGTTTGTTTCGACGTTTAGCTAATTTACATGACTAAAAATATTATAAAAACACATTTACCTAGGTAACTTAAAAACTTATATAACTTAATAACGGTAAGAAAAAACATCTTAATAATTTTATAAGAACACTGTAAACATTACCTCTGCTTTTAGGTGGTTTATATAATTGAATACTTTTCTTTTGAACTGTAATGTTTTTCATTTTTGACAGTAAATCTTCCATATTTGTCATTATTTATTTGCGTTATATGTTACTAAGCTGTTCTGAAAATACGCCACTAGTTAGTTTAAGTACAGTCATCTATTCATTTTTCTAAAATACATATATTAAATAAAAATTAGAGACATGTATCATAAAACCATTTTTGTTGTGCAAAAAAGTAAAACATGTTTCAGCTAATACTTATCAACTACTTTTGTTAGCAACTAATTATATCATAAACGTTAATTAAGTAGCTTTAGGTTTTATCAGAGTAAGATAAAAAGTAAGATCAATTAAGTAAGATCAAAAGTTTAAAATTACATAATTAATTTGTGTTAATGTAATTATAAACTGTTAATAACTGTTAAAAACTGTTAAAATTACGAGTAAATTCAGTTTGAAACTTGCTTTGTTATATTTTAAATCCCACAATACTAACTATAAGTAACAAATATAGTTTTATAATTTTTAAAACAATTGTAGTTATAACATTAAACTTTAAAATTATTTAAGTTAAAAGAAGCATAATTAACTTAAGCTTTTAACACAAACTAAATTTTACATAAATTATTATTTGGTGTGCTGCTATAATTAGACTGAATATCTGATGCAATACTACTCTAAAATACTAATTTACAAGTATGATTTAGTTATAAGTACTAAATTATAACTTAAATGTCCTTTCTCGAGAATTTTCTTAAACCTGTCGTCTCAATAACTATAGGTTTTTATATTTACTTATAAACAACTTTGTCATATTAATCTTACATTATATTATAATTATATTTTTTCTAACTATTTTATCAAAGTCATCAAGTGATATCTATCACTTAATACAATACACTTTTAGCTAGCTTTAATTCTAACCTAATCATAATGTAAACTAAAAACAAACAAAAAGTGCCTTGGTTTGTTAACAAAATTAAACTTGTCTGACTTTTTTTGCTTAACTTTTAATAAACAATGAGTTTTTATAAACTTTCATGTATTATTTTTTTCAAAGGTAAAACTATTTTGTTATTGTACTAGCCAAATCATATCTATTTATTTTTAGATACTAAAGTATAATAAAAACATGGTCAACTTTAGAACTTGAACAAACAATTTTTCATATAAAATAACAATATTAAACTTTAAGACTATTCCAGCTAGTAAAAAACTAATTTACGTAAGCTTCCGTACAAACTAAAACTTACATGTTGCTCTCTTGACTGCTAAGCTCAAATGAAAAAAATTTGATAAGTTCAACTATTTATACAAAAACTGCGCCAACTAGTGGCAATTGCGTCAGTATTCGAATATGGCCATTTTTTTGTCTGGCACCAGTACTCAGGGTTAAAACAATAAATAATGCAAGTAACTTCTAGCAACGTTCTGAGTTTTTTTGCTTAACTTTTAATAAACAATAAGTTTTTATAAATTTTCATGTATTATTTTTTTCAAAGGTAAAACTATTTTTTTATTGTACTAGCCAAATCATATCTATTTATTTTTAGATACTAAAGTATAATAAAAACATGGTCAACTTTAGAACTTGAACAAACAATTTTTTATACAATTAACAATATTGAACGTACGAAAAAAAAAAGCGCTCAAATATTTGGTCCTAGGACCTGATGTACGAAAAAACCTTTCGGTTATTGAGTCATACACCAGGATACAGTTTAATGTCATGTCCAGGACAGAATACTAAACTTAACTAACTAAATATAACTATTTAAGCTAGTACAAAACTAATTTGCATAAGCTTTTGCACAAATATCGAAAGCCGTCCTCTAGTTTTTGTTTAATTTTATACATGTCAGTCTTATATTCAATAAAAAACTAAATTTTGCCAAATCTCGGTTCAGTTTATTTTCAAACATGACCAATGGGATTTATCAGTGCAAACACTTTTATTTCTTAAAATATTAGACTGTAGTCTAAATTAAACTATTTATCTATAATAATAATAAACTGAAAGTATCCAAACGAAAGTATGATATTTAAAATGATTGAGTTACAGTAAAGCCTTATGTTTTATATTATATGACCTTGATGTTTTAATGCAAATGAAATAGTTTTGGAGTAGGCAATCTAAGTATTATTTTTATATAAAATAATTCATTTATTGTAATTTATTTCTATTGTATTAGATATTATTTTATGATAATTAATACTAAACATCAATTTCTTTGCATAAAAAACTCTTCTATCAAAGGTTTTCGCATTCTTTTCTGCGGATATATCAGTGAAAACTTTTATTTTACTTAGACCATTTTTTAGCTTATACTTATTGATAATATAAAAACTTATTTTTTTTTAATTAAAATTTATTAAAATTGTAAAAGAAAACAACAACAAATAAAAGAGCTCAATTAAAAATTTGTTAAAATCAAGGGAAAAAATAACAAGAAAAGAAGCTTTTAGTTAAGATCGATAGTTCGTTTTAGCTTCTTTGTTTTTATTTTGTTAACAGTATTTTAGAATTGATATGCTTCAAGCGGTATGTGGTTGTTTTTGTGCAGTTCCATAAAATTTCTTCCGGCTTTATCATAATCCCACCCGTTGTTGTGCAGACATTCGTGCGAATATTTCTCGTTCATTCCTGAGTCTTTCATGAAAGTTTTCAACATCTCCGTTCGCACGTCACACGGCGGTCGTGGCAACTGGTTGATTGCGGCCACCTTGGCGGCGTTTTCTTTCTTTTCGGCGACCGATTGGTTCCTGATATGGAGCATGTCGCTCAGTATTGTAAATTTAATTTCAGCGGAAATTGCGCAGGATATGCTTCTGGTGAAGGCGCGAACTTTACCACCGGCTTCTTCAAAAGTGCCGCTGATAACGTAACTGATGAACTCACTAGAGCAGAACGTGACATCACAAACAAAGCTGTCCATGATGTGTTTTGATAAGGGTAGCTTGCGCAACGCTTTCACAATTTCCTCTCTCCCAAAGTTATACTTTTTGGAATCGGACTTATTACAACCGACTCTGACTTTCTGTCGGTTGTTTGGTGTGCACTCCTTGCACACTTCCAAGTATTTTTTCATTGTAGAATCTTTATCATTGCTAGAAATTGTCAAGCTAAACTGTGAATCTTTACAGTAAAAGTTGCTTGCATCATCTGAGGTTTTTACTTTGTCAAGGCAACTGAATAAGTTTTTGACATGATTGATGAACACTTCTTTTGCACTATCAGAAAGCAGCATAAAGTTGCTTCCCATAGTTTTTGGTATTTCATACTCTGCAACATCTATTTTAACTGGAGGCTCATAATCTCTGCAGTTAAGTTTGATCAAGTCTGGAAAGAGTTTTCGCCAGTTGCTTATATCATTTACAGTTGCATCTTGACTGCTATCGTATAACTTAAGCTCAATTAAATTCCAATCTCTTAATGCTTTCAAATCTTTTACGATTTTAATGTGATTTTCAGCAACTGAGAGACGGTTAATATTGGGAAACATATCAATGAGGCTGTTTTTGAGAAAGCCAATTGATTTATAACTTAAGTTATTTTTTTCTAAATTTAATGTTGTGATTCTTTTATTTTGATCACTTCCTCTGAACAGCGAATCTAATGTTTTTACAATAATTGTAAAATACTCGCTTCTATGCAGGTTAATTCTGATACCTTGCTTCTTCAGAGTTTTGTCAAAGCTGAGACCGCTCAAGTCAAGAACGCCTTGTTCTAAATAGACCCGGCTTTTGATGCACTGCTTAATGCTTTCTAGTTGGTCGTCACGGTATACATCAGACTTTGCTGTGTACCTAACTACTTTCAGCATATCATTACCGAAACTGCTGGTAAGTTGACGGTTGCAACTCAACAGCGCATCTGCTTTGCCTTTTCCAAGCACATAGAAACTAGCATCACCGTTGAAAACGTGATACTGCCTGTATTCTATGGGAGCATCAATAATTTTACTCATTTTTTCAATCAATTGAGTTTCAACTTCATCTGCGCCTCGAAATACTTTTATTTGGTACCAGGCGTTTTCTACATCAACTTTTGACTTATTGATGTTGTTGAAGTTGTTTTTGATTGCGGCAGGAGATATTTTGATATTTTCTCTCCTGTCAATTTTAAACTTTCTTATTATTGATCCTCTGTTTCGGCTCAACGGGTCACTGTGAAATTTAATACATTAAAGTTTTGTTTTACAAGGTAGTAAAACCTTGTACTCATAACCAAAACCTTGTACTCAAAACAATTGAATTTTTATTCAATATTATATTTTGATAAATGTTTTAGTTATTTTTATTATTAGTCTTAAGAGTTTACGTATAATAAAAAAGTACAAAAACTTAATATTTCAATTATACGAAAAATAAGTTTAAAAAAAACAAACAACAACTTACAATTTCTTTTTGTGAGCGTATAAGTCTCCCTTCATAATGACACAACCGTCATTATCTATATCATTATTATTTTGTGGTCGTCGTTTTCCAAGGCGGTCATAAACTGTTTTCCTTTAAAATAGTTTTTGTTTAACAATTTAAAAGTTTCATTATCAAATCGAAAAAATATACCATTCATGAGGAACGGTCTATAAAGCGTTACAAACAATTTATAAAACCTGAGTTACTGTAGTCTCAAATTTAAATATAAAATAGAATATCATAAGTATAGTATTGAGAAAAACAAACTACTGTTGAATAAATAATTTAAAAACATTGCGATTCAATATTTGTATTCAAGCTAACTTTGTAAATAACCAACTTTCAATTTCATTTTTAAATAACTCAACTTAATTCTATTTAAACTAGTTGTTAATTAAAACCTTTGTTTTCCTAGACGACCCTTGACTTTGTAACATTTCATTTTGTTTTTGTAACGTTTTCTACCACTTTTGTACGATATAGAACATTTTTCTAATGTCTTAGGTTCGTAACAATCTCCGTGATCAACATGATGTAATGAGATGTTAAGTCTTTCATCATGATCATTGTTTTTTTTATGAGATTCTGAAAAATAGTTTGTTTCGACGTTTAGCTAATTTACATGACTAAAAATATTATAAAAACACATTTACCTAGGTAACTTAAAAACTTATATAACTTAATAACGGTAAGAAAAAACATCTTAATAATTTTATAAGAACACTGTAAACATTACCTCTGCTTTTAGGTGGTTTATATAATTGAATACTTTTCTTTTGAACTGTAATGTTTTTCATTTTTGACAGTAAATCTTCCATATTTGTCATTATTTATTTGCGTTATATGTTACTAAGCTGTTCTGAAAATACGCCACTAGTTAGTTTAAGTACAGTCATCTATTCATTTTTCTAAAATACATATATTAAATAAAAATTAGAGACATGTATCATAAAACCATTTTTGTTGTGCAAAAAAGTAAAACATGTTTCAGCTAATACTTATCAACTACTTTTGTTAGCAACTAATTATATCATAAACGTTAATTAAGTAGCTTTAGGTTTTATCAGAGTAAGATAAAAAGTAAGATCAATTAAGTAAGATCAAAAGTTTAAAATTACATAATTAATTTGTGTTAATGTAATTATAAACTGTTAATAACTGTTAAAAACTGTTAAAATTACGAGTAAATTCAGTTTGAAACTTGCTTTGTTATATTTTAAATCCCACAATACTAACTATAAGTAACAAATATAGTTTTATAATTTTTAAAACAATTGTAGTTATAACATTAAACTTTAAAATTATTTAAGTTAAAAGAAGCATAATTAACTTAAGCTTTTAACACAAACTAAATTTTACATAAATTATTATTTGGTGTGCTGCTATAATTAGACTGAATATCTGATGCAATACTACTCTAAAATACTAATTTACAAGTATGATTTAGTTATAAGTACTAAATTATAACTTAAATGTCCTTTCTCGAGAATTTTCTTAAACCTGTCGTCTCAATAACTATAGGTTTTTATATTTACTTATAAACAACTTTGTCATATTAATCTTACATTATATTATAATTATATTTTTTCTAACTATTTTATCAAAGTCATCAAGTGATATCTATCACTTAATACAATACACTTTTAGCTAGCTTTAATTCTAACCTAATCATAATGTAAACTAAAAACAAACAAAAAGTGCCTTGGTTTGTTAACAAAATTAAACTTGTCTGACTTTTTTTGCTTAACTTTTAATAAACAATGAGTTTTTATAAACTTTCATGTATTATTTTTTTCAAAGGTAAAACTATTTTGTTATTGTACTAGCCAAATCATATCTATTTATTTTTAGATACTAAAGTATAATAAAAACATGGTCAACTTTAGAACTTGAACAAACAATTTTTCATATAAAATAACAATATTAAACTTTAAGACTATTCCAGCTAGTAAAAAACTAATTTACGTAAGCTTCCGTACAAACTAAAACTTACATGTTGCTCTCTTGACTGCTAAGCTCAAATGAAAAAAATTTGATAAGTTCAACTATTTATACAAAAACTGCGCCAACTAGTGGCAATTGCGTCAGTATTCGAATATGGCCATTTTTTTGTCTGGCACCAGTACTCAGGGTTAAAACAATAAATAATGCAAGTAACTTCTAGCAACGTTCTGAGTTTTTTTGCTTAACTTTTAATAAACAATAAGTTTTTATAAATTTTCATGTATTATTTTTTTCAAAGGTAAAACTATTTTTTTATTGTACTAGCCAAATCATATCTATTTATTTTTAGATACTAAAGTATAATAAAAACATGGTCAACTTTAGAACTTGAACAAACAATTTTTTATACAATTAACAATATTGAACGTACGAAAAAAAAAAGCGCTCAAATATTTGGTCCTAGGACCTGATGTACGAAAAAACCTTTCGGTTATTGAGTCATACACCAGGATACAGTTTAATGTCATGTCCAGGACAGAATACTAAACTTAACTAACTAAATATAACTATTTAAGCTAGTACAAAACTAATTTGCATAAGCTTTTGCACAAATATCGAAAGCCGTCCTCTAGTTTTTGTTTAATTTTATACATGTCAGTCTTATATTCAATAAAAAACTAAATTTTGCCAAATCTCGGTTCAGTTTATTTTCAAACATGACCAATGGGATTTATCAGTGCAAACACTTTTATTTCTTAAAATATTAGACTGTAGTCTAAATTAAACTATTTATCTATAATAATAATAAACTGAAAGTATCCAAACGAAAGTATGATATTTAAAATGATTGAGTTACAGTAAAGCCTTATGTTTTATATTATATGACCTTGATGTTTTAATGCAAATGAAATAGTTTTGGAGTAGGCAATCTAAGTATTATTTTTATATAAAATAATTCATTTATTGTAATTTATTTCTATTGTATTAGATATTATTTTATGATAATTAATACTAAACATCAATTTCTTTGCATAAAAAACTCTTCTATCAAAGGTTTTCGCATTCTTTTCTGCGGATATATCAGTGAAAACTTTTATTTTACTTAGACCATTTTTTAGCTTATACTTATTGATAATATAAAAACTTATTTTTTTTTAATTAAAATTTATTAAAATTGTAAAAGAAAACAACAACAAATAAAAGAGCTCAATTAAAAATTTGTTAAAATCAAGGGAAAAAATAACAAGAAAAGAAGCTTTTAGTTAAGATCGATAGTTCGTTTTAGCTTCTTTGTTTTTATTTTGTTAACAGTATTTTAGAATTGATATGCTTCAAGCGGTATGTGGTTGTTTTTGTGCAGTTCCATAAAATTTCTTCCGGCTTTATCATAATCCCACCCGTTGTTGTGCAGACATTCGTGCGAATATTTCTCGTTCATTCCTGAGTCTTTCATGAAAGTTTTCAACATCTCCGTTCGCACGTCACACGGCGGTCGTGGCAACTGGTTGATTGCGGCCACCTTGGCGGCGTTTTCTTTCTTTTCGGCGACCGATTGGTTCCTGATATGGAGCATGTCGCTCAGTATTGTAAATTTAATTTCAGCGGAAATTGCGCAGGATATGCTTCTGGTGAAGGCGCGAACTTTACCACCGGCTTCTTCAAAAGTGCCGCTGATAACGTAACTGATGAACTCACTAGAGCAGAACGTGACATCACAAACAAAGCTGTCCATGATGTGTTTTGATAAGGGTAGCTTGCGCAACGCTTTCACAATTTCCTCTCTCCCAAAGTTATACTTTTTGGAATCGGACTTATTACAACCGACTCTGACTTTCTGTCGGTTGTTTGGTGTGCACTCCTTGCACACTTCCAAGTATTTTTTCATTGTAGAATCTTTATCATTGCTAGAAATTGTCAAGCTAAACTGTGAATCTTTACAGTAAAAGTTGCTTGCATCATCTGAGGTTTTTACTTTGTCAAGGCAACTGAATAAGTTTTTGACATGATTGATGAACACTTCTTTTGCACTATCAGAAAGCAGCATAAAGTTGCTTCCCATAGTTTTTGGTATTTCATACTCTGCAACATCTATTTTAACTGGAGGCTCATAATCTCTGCAGTTAAGTTTGATCAAGTCTGGAAAGAGTTTTCGCCAGTTGCTTATATCATTTACAGTTGCATCTTGACTGCTATCGTATAACTTAAGCTCAATTAAATTCCAATCTCTTAATGCTTTCAAATCTTTTACGATTTTAATGTGATTTTCAGCAACTGAGAGACGGTTAATATTGGGAAACATATCAATGAGGCTGTTTTTGAGAAAGCCAATTGATTTATAACTTAAGTTATTTTTTTCTAAATTTAATGTTGTGATTCTTTTATTTTGATCACTTCCTCTGAACAGCGAATCTAATGTTTTTACAATAATTGTAAAATACTCGCTTCTATGCAGGTTAATTCTGATACCTTGCTTCTTCAGAGTTTTGTCAAAGCTGAGACCGCTCAAGTCAAGAACGCCTTGTTCTAAATAGACCCGGCTTTTGATGCACTGCTTAATGCTTTCTAGTTGGTCGTCACGGTATACATCAGACTTTGCTGTGTACCTAACTACTTTCAGCATATCATTACCGAAACTGCTGGTAAGTTGACGGTTGCAACTCAACAGCGCATCTGCTTTGCCTTTTCCAAGCACATAGAAACTAGCATCACCGTTGAAAACGTGATACTGCCTGTATTCTATGGGAGCATCAATAATTTTACTCATTTTTTCAATCAATTGAGTTTCAACTTCATCTGCGCCTCGAAATACTTTTATTTGGTACCAGGCGTTTTCTACATCAACTTTTGACTTATTGATGTTGTTGAAGTTGTTTTTGATTGCGGCAGGAGATATTTTGATATTTTCTCTCCTGTCAATTTTAAACTTTCTTATTATTGATCCTCTGTTTCGGCTCAACGGGTCACTGTGAAATTTAATACATTAAAGTTTTGTTTTACAAGGTAGTAAAACCTTGTACTCATAACCAAAACCTTGTACTCAAAACAATTGAATTTTTATTCAATATTATATTTTGATAAATGTTTTAGTTATTTTTATTATTAGTCTTAAGAGTTTACGTATAATAAAAAAGTACAAAAACTTAATATTTCAATTATACGAAAAATAAGTTTAAAAAAAACAAACAACAACTTACAATTTCTTTTTGTGAGCGTATAAGTCTCCCTTCATAATGACACAACCGTCATTATCTATATCATTATTATTTTGTGGTCGTCGTTTTCCAAGGCGGTCATAAACTGTTTTCCTTTAAAATAGTTTTTGTTTAACAATTTAAAAGTTTCATTATCAAATCGAAAAAATATACCATTCATGAGGAACGGTCTATAAAGCGTTACAAACAATTTATAAAACCTGAGTTACTGTAGTCTCAAATTTAAATATAAAATAGAATATCATAAGTATAGTATTGAGAAAAACAAACTACTGTTGAATAAATAATTTAAAAACATTGCGATTCAATATTTGTATTCAAGCTAACTTTGTAAATAACCAACTTTCAATTTCATTTTTAAATAACTCAACTTAATTCTATTTAAACTAGTTGTTAATTAAAACCTTTGTTTTCCTAGACGACCCTTGACTTTGTAACATTTCATTTTGTTTTTGTAACGTTTTCTACCACTTTTGTACGATATAGAACATTTTTCTAATGTCTTAGGTTCGTAACAATCTCCGTGATCAACATGATGTAATGAGATGTTAAGTCTTTCATCATGATCATTGTTTTTTTTATGAGATTCTGAAAAATAGTTTGTTTCGACGTTTAGCTAATTTACATGACTAAAAATATTATAAAAACACATTTACCTAGGTAACTTAAAAACTTATATAACTTAATAACGGTAAGAAAAAACATCTTAATAATTTTATAAGAACACTGTAAACATTACCTCTGCTTTTAGGTGGTTTATATAATTGAATACTTTTCTTTTGAACTGTAATGTTTTTCATTTTTGACAGTAAATCTTCCATATTTGTCATTATTTATTTGCGTTATATGTTACTAAGCTGTTCTGAAAATACGCCACTAGTTAGTTTAAGTACAGTCATCTATTCATTTTTCTAAAATACATATATTAAATAAAAATTAGAGACATGTATCATAAAACCATTTTTGTTGTGCAAAAAAGTAAAACATGTTTCAGCTAATACTTATCAACTACTTTTGTTAGCAACTAATTATATCATAAACGTTAATTAAGTAGCTTTAGGTTTTATCAGAGTAAGATAAAAAGTAAGATCAATTAAGTAAGATCAAAAGTTTAAAATTACATAATTAATTTGTGTTAATGTAATTATAAACTGTTAATAACTGTTAAAAACTGTTAAAATTACGAGTAAATTCAGTTTGAAACTTGCTTTGTTATATTTTAAATCCCACAATACTAACTATAAGTAACAAATATAGTTTTATAATTTTTAAAACAATTGTAGTTATAACATTAAACTTTAAAATTATTTAAGTTAAAAGAAGCATAATTAACTTAAGCTTTTAACACAAACTAAATTTTACATAAATTATTATTTGGTGTGCTGCTATAATTAGACTGAATATCTGATGCAATACTACTCTAAAATACTAATTTACAAGTATGATTTAGTTATAAGTACTAAATTATAACTTAAATGTCCTTTCTCGAGAATTTTCTTAAACCTGTCGTCTCAATAACTATAGGTTTTTATATTTACTTATAAACAACTTTGTCATATTAATCTTACATTATATTATAATTATATTTTTTCTAACTATTTTATCAAAGTCATCAAGTGATATCTATCACTTAATACAATACACTTTTAGCTAGCTTTAATTCTAACCTAATCATAATGTAAACTAAAAACAAACAAAAAGTGCCTTGGTTTGTTAACAAAATTAAACTTGTCTGACTTTTTTTGCTTAACTTTTAATAAACAATGAGTTTTTATAAACTTTCATGTATTATTTTTTTCAAAGGTAAAACTATTTTGTTATTGTACTAGCCAAATCATATCTATTTATTTTTAGATACTAAAGTATAATAAAAACATGGTCAACTTTAGAACTTGAACAAACAATTTTTCATATAAAATAACAATATTAAACTTTAAGACTATTCCAGCTAGTAAAAAACTAATTTACGTAAGCTTCCGTACAAACTAAAACTTACATGTTGCTCTCTTGACTGCTAAGCTCAAATGAAAAAAATTTGATAAGTTCAACTATTTATACAAAAACTGCGCCAACTAGTGGCAATTGCGTCAGTATTCGAATATGGCCATTTTTTTGTCTGGCACCAGTACTCAGGGTTAAAACAATAAATAATGCAAGTAACTTCTAGCAACGTTCTGAGTTTTTTTGCTTAACTTTTAATAAACAATAAGTTTTTATAAATTTTCATGTATTATTTTTTTCAAAGGTAAAACTATTTTTTTATTGTACTAGCCAAATCATATCTATTTATTTTTAGATACTAAAGTATAATAAAAACATGGTCAACTTTAGAACTTGAACAAACAATTTTTTATACAATTAACAATATTGAACGTACGAAAAAAAAAAGCGCTCAAATATTTGGTCCTAGGACCTGATGTACGAAAAAACCTTTCGGTTATTGAGTCATACACCAGGATACAGTTTAATGTCATGTCCAGGACAGAATACTAAACTTAACTAACTAAATATAACTATTTAAGCTAGTACAAAACTAATTTGCATAAGCTTTTGCACAAATATCGAAAGCCGTCCTCTAGTTTTTGTTTAATTTTATACATGTCAGTCTTATATTCAATAAAAAACTAAATTTTGCCAAATCTCGGTTCAGTTTATTTTCAAACATGACCAATGGGATTTATCAGTGCAAACACTTTTATTTCTTAAAATATTAGACTGTAGTCTAAATTAAACTATTTATCTATAATAATAATAAACTGAAAGTATCCAAACGAAAGTATGATATTTAAAATGATTGAGTTACAGTAAAGCCTTATGTTTTATATTATATGACCTTGATGTTTTAATGCAAATGAAATAGTTTTGGAGTAGGCAATCTAAGTATTATTTTTATATAAAATAATTCATTTATTGTAATTTATTTCTATTGTATTAGATATTATTTTATGATAATTAATACTAAACATCAATTTCTTTGCATAAAAAACTCTTCTATCAAAGGTTTTCGCATTCTTTTCTGCGGATATATCAGTGAAAACTTTTATTTTACTTAGACCATTTTTTAGCTTATACTTATTGATAATATAAAAACTTATTTTTTTTTAATTAAAATTTATTAAAATTGTAAAAGAAAACAACAACAAATAAAAGAGCTCAATTAAAAATTTGTTAAAATCAAGGGAAAAAATAACAAGAAAAGAAGCTTTTAGTTAAGATCGATAGTTCGTTTTAGCTTCTTTGTTTTTATTTTGTTAACAGTATTTTAGAATTGATATGCTTCAAGCGGTATGTGGTTGTTTTTGTGCAGTTCCATAAAATTTCTTCCGGCTTTATCATAATCCCACCCGTTGTTGTGCAGACATTCGTGCGAATATTTCTCGTTCATTCCTGAGTCTTTCATGAAAGTTTTCAACATCTCCGTTCGCACGTCACACGGCGGTCGTGGCAACTGGTTGATTGCGGCCACCTTGGCGGCGTTTTCTTTCTTTTCGGCGACCGATTGGTTCCTGATATGGAGCATGTCGCTCAGTATTGTAAATTTAATTTCAGCGGAAATTGCGCAGGATATGCTTCTGGTGAAGGCGCGAACTTTACCACCGGCTTCTTCAAAAGTGCCGCTGATAACGTAACTGATGAACTCACTAGAGCAGAACGTGACATCACAAACAAAGCTGTCCATGATGTGTTTTGATAAGGGTAGCTTGCGCAACGCTTTCACAATTTCCTCTCTCCCAAAGTTATACTTTTTGGAATCGGACTTATTACAACCGACTCTGACTTTCTGTCGGTTGTTTGGTGTGCACTCCTTGCACACTTCCAAGTATTTTTTCATTGTAGAATCTTTATCATTGCTAGAAATTGTCAAGCTAAACTGTGAATCTTTACAGTAAAAGTTGCTTGCATCATCTGAGGTTTTTACTTTGTCAAGGCAACTGAATAAGTTTTTGACATGATTGATGAACACTTCTTTTGCACTATCAGAAAGCAGCATAAAGTTGCTTCCCATAGTTTTTGGTATTTCATACTCTGCAACATCTATTTTAACTGGAGGCTCATAATCTCTGCAGTTAAGTTTGATCAAGTCTGGAAAGAGTTTTCGCCAGTTGCTTATATCATTTACAGTTGCATCTTGACTGCTATCGTATAACTTAAGCTCAATTAAATTCCAATCTCTTAATGCTTTCAAATCTTTTACGATTTTAATGTGATTTTCAGCAACTGAGAGACGGTTAATATTGGGAAACATATCAATGAGGCTGTTTTTGAGAAAGCCAATTGATTTATAACTTAAGTTATTTTTTTCTAAATTTAATGTTGTGATTCTTTTATTTTGATCACTTCCTCTGAACAGCGAATCTAATGTTTTTACAATAATTGTAAAATACTCGCTTCTATGCAGGTTAATTCTGATACCTTGCTTCTTCAGAGTTTTGTCAAAGCTGAGACCGCTCAAGTCAAGAACGCCTTGTTCTAAATAGACCCGGCTTTTGATGCACTGCTTAATGCTTTCTAGTTGGTCGTCACGGTATACATCAGACTTTGCTGTGTACCTAACTACTTTCAGCATATCATTACCGAAACTGCTGGTAAGTTGACGGTTGCAACTCAACAGCGCATCTGCTTTGCCTTTTCCAAGCACATAGAAACTAGCATCACCGTTGAAAACGTGATACTGCCTGTATTCTATGGGAGCATCAATAATTTTACTCATTTTTTCAATCAATTGAGTTTCAACTTCATCTGCGCCTCGAAATACTTTTATTTGGTACCAGGCGTTTTCTACATCAACTTTTGACTTATTGATGTTGTTGAAGTTGTTTTTGATTGCGGCAGGAGATATTTTGATATTTTCTCTCCTGTCAATTTTAAACTTTCTTATTATTGATCCGCTGTTTCGGCTCAACGGGTCACTGTGAAATTTAATACATTAAAGTTTTGTTTTACAAGGTAGTAAAACCTTGTACTCATAACCAAAACCTTGTACTCAAAACAATTGAATTTTTATTCAATATTATATTTTGATAAATGTTTTAGTTATTTTTATTATTAGTCTTAAGAGTTTACGTATAATAAAAAAGTACAAAAACTTAATATTTCAATTATACGAAAAATAAGTTTAAAAAAAACAAACAACAACTTACAATTTCTTTTTGTGAGCGTATAAGTCTCCCTTCATAATGACACAACCGTCATTATCTATATCATTATTATTTTGTGGTCGTCGTTTTCCAAGGCGGTCATAAACTGTTTTCCTTTAAAATAGTTTTTGTTTAACAATTTAAAAGTTTCATTATCAAATCGAAAAAATATACCATTCATGAGGAACGGTCTATAAAGCGTTACAAACAATTTATAAAACCTGAGTTACTGTAGTCTCAAATTTAAATATAAAATAGAATATCATAAGTATAGTATTGAGAAAAACAAACTACTGTTGAATAAATAATTTAAAAACATTGCGATTCAATATTTGTATTCAAGCTAACTTTGTAAATAACCAACTTTCAATTTCATTTTTAAATAACTCAACTTAATTCTATTTAAACTAGTTGTTAATTAAAACCTTTGTTTTCCTAGACGACCCTTGACTTTGTAACATTTCATTTTGTTTTTGTAACGTTTTCTACCACTTTTGTACGATATAGAACATTTTTCTAATGTCTTAGGTTCGTAACAATCTCCGTGATCAACATGATGTAATGAGATGTTAAGTCTTTCATCATGATCATTGTTTTTTTTATGAGATTCTGAAAAATAGTTTGTTTCGACGTTTAGCTAATTTACATGACTAAAAATATTATAAAAACACATTTACCTAGGTAACTTAAAAACTTATATAACTTAATAACGGTAAGAAAAAACATCTTAATAATTTTATAAGAACACTGTAAACATTACCTCTGCTTTTAGGTGGTTTATATAATTGAATACTTTTCTTTTGAACTGTAATGTTTTTCATTTTTGACAGTAAATCTTCCATATTTGTCATTATTTATTTGCGTTATATG
>NW_028140585.1:10000-22154 GCF_965202585.1 Thalia democratica | reverse complement strand
TAATTCATTCCTTGTAGCTAACTTATATTTTGTAGCTAATTCACAATTGGATGTAATTCATAACTGGTATTTAACTCCTACTTGGTAGCTATTTCATCCTTTACGTTCAGTATTTTTTTAGTTATAAACATAACATTTTAAATATTTGTGAAGTTAGGTCAATTACGAACGATATTTATTTTTATCTATAAGATGCTTGTAACTGTCATGAAACCAAAAATAACGTCCAATTTTCTGTAAACTGTTTAATTAAACATAGTTATATTTTTTAAACGTACAATTTTTTTACGAATTGATAAGGTTTAGCTATTTTTTGGTTTAATTTAAAATAATGCATATATCTTTAAGATGGGTTCAGTTTTGATAGTTCTGTAGGTACCATCAAAACGTGGTAACTAGCTCATACTTGGTAGCTAACTTATACTTGGTAACTAACTCCTACTCCTAGTCAACAATACATATTAACTAACGGTACAAACAAAAATAGTTAAATAAGAGAGAAGTTAGCTTAATAAATAATCTTTAAAAAAAAATAACAGAAAAGCTGTTTTTGCATTAACATTTTATTAGTAGTCATTAATTTATGATTATAGTTTTGTTTGTTACAATATACCTATCATTGATTAAATATATTTTAAACAAAAATTAAGCAACAATTCATCTGTCACATCGCAGTATATTGCAACAGTACAACTATCACATCACAGTATATCCCAACATTACAACTATCACATCACAGTAGATTGCAACAGTACAACTATCACATTACAGCATATTGCAACAGTACAACTATCACATTACAGCATATTGCAACAGTACAACTATCACATTACAGCATATTGCAATAGTACAATTATCACATCACAGTAGATTGGAACAATAAAACTATTACTACAGTTAATCGCAATCGTACTCAAAGTTTAACTAAGATGTATATTCTTTTTAAGAGTTGCATTAATATTTATTACCTTAAACCTTACCGAATGAGATCGTTTAGCTTTACTGTTTATTTTAAAGTTTTACGTTATTTTAAGTAAATAGCTGTTTAGTTAGTAACAGAAGCCTGGATTTGACCTTAAATAAGGCACCCTAAGGAGAGTCATTACTTTTATCTTAACATGTTGCTTAGAGCTTTAACTTACCGATCGTATTTTAAAAACATCCAACATCGACCTAACCTCAGAGATATAAGCAACATTTTGTTAAAAGCTAGCAAATGCTGGACCTTCAGGATATTTAAGGAAATCGTACATAAAAATTACTACATTAGTGTAATTGTAAACTTTCAGATGTTATGTAATTGTCATTTCTAGTCACATATAAATGACATTTACAGTTACATGTTGCTGTGAGTCATAGCTCCCTGATTGTATCTTAAAAACATCCAAAATCAACAGAACCTCAGAGATATAATCAATATTATGTATTAAACTGTCATTTATTTATTTTTTGACAATTTTCGATTTGTATTTAATCCAAATTTTACAATATGGAATTAGCTAAGTTAATCTTGACTTATATTTGTTATAATCAGATTTAATTTTCTGTCATTAATGATTAACCTATATCAAATAATCTAGCAAATTACTCTATTTTTAATATTTTACATGGTTTTTCTCGAACATAATTTCCGTAATATATATATAATGAGTAATGAAGTGCTTCTGTACTATTGTATTCTATATTAAAGAGATTGATTTTTTTTTTGTTAATAAGCTGATACTTTCGTATTAATGAATATGTTTTTTAGATAAAAAATTTACTGTTATAAGTGAAATAAGCAATGTTTATAAAGTAGGTTGATATTGGTGCAAGTATAAATAATTCTGATAAAGTTTTTATTTTTTTTGTTGTTTGATTTTAGAATGCAAAATCTTTTTTAGAACAAAAACTTCGAGTTTATTTTCTTCAAAAAATTATTTCAATTACTTTACTTAAAGAAGATATTTTAATAGCTAATCAGAAAAGTCTTAAGTATAGAAAATTTTTGAGCAAAAAAATTTGAGCTTCCCCTTACTAAAGTACCACGCTACGCCACTGCTTAGTAGCTAAGTCATATATAGTAGGTAACCCATACTTGGTAACTAACTATACTTAGTAAATTCATTGATCTTGATAACTATATCATACTTGGTAGCTAACTTCTACTTGGTAGTTAACTCAAAAATGGTAGATTACTTATACTTTGTAGGTAACTCCTACTTGGTAACTAAATACTAATTGGTAGGTAACTCTTACTTGGTAGCTAACTCAAACTTGGTTGTTAATGAATATTTAATTATTATTTCCTGTTTGTTAGTTAAACACTTGTAGGTAGATAACAGGTTAAAATTAGGATACATAAAGTGATCGTATAAAATAAATATACAAATGTAAATGTAAACTTTAGGTGTTATGTAATTGTTATTTCTAGTCACATAGTAATGACATTTACAGTACTTGTTGCTGAGAGTCTTAGCTCACCGATGGTATCTTAAAAACATCCAAAATCACTAGAACCTCAATATATAATCAACATTGTGTATAAAACTATCATTTAATAAGTTGTTTTTGACATCTTATGACTTGTATTTGCTTAGTTCATCTTGCTTTATTTTTGTTGTAAATCCGATTTGATTACTTAGTAGCTAACTCCTACTTGGTAACTAAAACTTGATAACTTTTAAAATTATGCAAAGCCTAACAAAACAAAATATTTTACATAGTACTTAGTCTAAATCTTAGAGTAATACTAGGCTTACAAATAATGGCTAAATATTAAAGTCACTAATATATAATAACCAACGGTACAAATAAAACAAGTACTTAATAAGGGAAAAGTTAGCTGAATAAATAATCTTATGAAAATTTAAGTTATAAGAATAACAGAAAAGCAATTTCTATATTATCATTTTATTACTAAAGCATGAACTTTACCGCATATTCAACAACAACAGCATCAGAGAAAATCCTACGACCGGTTTCGTCCTTATTAGGACTCAACAGACAGGAATAATCGCGAGAAACAGCTATTGTGATTGAATTATTATGGTTTCTCGCGACTTTTCCTGCTTGATGAGTCCTAATAAGGACGAAACCGGTCGTAGGATTTTCTCGGATGCTATTGTTGTTTATTTTTCGGTAAAGTCCATTGTTTATTACCGGTGGCATATAACATTTCAACTTTGTTGGTGATGGCCGAAATAAATACTGGCATTTTATTAGTAGTCAGCAATTGATGCTTAAAATTATATATGTTACAATATACATATCATTGATTAAATATATTGTAAATTACAGTATCCAGCAACAATACATCTATCATTTCAAAGTAAATCGAAATGTTACAACTATCACATCACAGTAGGTTGCAAAAGTACAACTATCACATCACAGTAGATCCTAAAATTACAACTATCACAACACAGTATATTGCAACAATAGAACTATCACATCACAGTAGATTGGAATAATAAAACTAGTACAACACAATTAATCGCAATCATATTCAAGGTTTTATAAAGTTGCTTAGTCTTTTATATAGTTGCATTAAAAATTATGATCTTGGACCTAATCAAGTAATATCAATCAGTTTTATTGTTTTGTTAAAGTTTTACGTTCGTAAAGTAAGTAGACCTTTTAGTTAGTGACAGAAGCCCATTTTTGATCTTAAATGCTGCACCTTAAGGATAGTCAAGACATTTATTTTAATATGTTGCTGAGAGTCCTAACTTACTGATGGTGTTTTAAAAAATCCAAAATCGACGAAACCAAGGAGATATAAGCAGTACTGTGTAGCAAACTTAAAAATGCTGCCTCTTAAGGTTACTTGAGATGATCGTATACAAAAAAAGTATAAAAGTGTAAATGTAAACTTTCAGATGTTATGTAGTTGTTTAATTAATTATATTTCTTGTCACATAACAATGACATCTACAGTAACATGTTGCTGAGAGTTATAACTTCCCGATAGTATTTTAATAACATCCAAAATCAACAGAAATTCAGAGATATAATCATAATTCTGTATTAAAATGTCATTTAATAAGTTTTTTTTTCACAACTTATGACTTGTATTTAATGCAAATTTTATAACATGCAATTAGTTATGATCCTTTTGCTTTATATATTTTATAAATCAGATTTAATCTTCTATCATTAGTGATTTACATACATTAAATATTCAAGAAATCTACTCTATTTGCAACATTTTTCATGCTTTTATTTAAAAATAAATTTACCTAATATATATAATGAGCAATAAAGTGCTTTTATACTGTTGTATTTGTATTAAAGGGATTGTTAGTTTTTCGTTAATAAAACTGATACTTTTGAATTAAAGAATATGTTATTTTTTTTAGATATAAAGTTTACTGTAATATTTATAAAAAAAATTGTTAATTTACTAAATTGATATTTATGCAAGTATAAATAAATATAGTAAAGTTTTTTTTTATGGTTTAACTTCAGAATGCATAAGTTTTTTTTATAAAAGTAACTTCGAATTTATTTTCTTTTAAAATATATCTCAAATATATTATTAAAAAAAGAAATTTTTATAGCTAATTACAAAAGTCTTTAGTATGGGAAATTTTTAAGAAAAAAAATTGCACTTCTCTTAACTAAAGTACCACGCGACGTTACTGCTTAAAAGCTAATACATACTTGGTAGCTAACTCATACTCATCATACTTATCATTAATAAGTATAAATTACTAACTAAGTTGTAGTAAGCTACCAAATATGCGTTAGCTACTAACTAAGAGTTAGCTACCAAGTTGAAGTTAGTTACCAAATAAGAGTTAGATAATAAGTATGTGTTAGATACCAAGTAGGAGTTAGCTACCATGTAAGACTTAGCAACCAAATACGAGTTAGCTACGAAGTAGGAGTTAGCTACCAAGTATGAGTTAGCGTAGCGTGGTACTTTGGTTAGGGAAAGCGCAATTTTTTTTTCAAAAATTTCTGAAACTTTACCTTTTTATTAGTTATAAAAAGATCTTGTTCAAGTGATGTATTTGAAATAGTTGAAAAAAAAAACAAAAATCGAAGTTACTGATCATAAAAATACTTCTGATATTTTAACTAAACAATAAAAAGATAAAAACTTTAGTATAATTATTTATCCTCGCATTAATATCAACTTACTAAATAAAAATTGTGGTTTTACTTATTTTAGTAAACTATATATCTACAAAAAAAAAACATAAACAATAAAATGAAAGTATTTTTTATCAACTAAAAAAATATCAATTTCTTTAAAATCCGATTCAACAGTGTAACAGTACTTCATTGCTTATTATTTATATATCGCAAAATTATTTTTGAGTAAAAGAATGTAAAACTTTAAAAGTATAATAGATTGCTTGAATACTTTAAGTATGATAAGTACTTGTGTTATAAAATTAAATCTGAGTTATAACAATAACAAAGCAAGATTAAGTTTGCTAATTCCATACTTAAAAATTAGGATTAAATACAGTTCAAAAGTTGTTAAAAAAAGCTTATTAAATGACAGATAAATACACGAATCTGATTATACTTCTCAGGTTCTATTGTTAGGAGAACTAAGACTCTCAGCAACAAGTTACTGTAAATGTTATGATTATTTGACTAGAAATAACTATCTAATAGCATCGAAAAGTTTAAATTTACAGTAGTATGCAGTAGTATATATAGTTGTATACGATTTTCTTTAGTATCCTTAAGGTGGAGCATTTTTTTGTTTTTTTTTAAATATTGCTTTTATCTCTGAGGTTAGGTTGATTTTGGATGTTTTAAGATACCATCGGTCAGCTAAAGCTCTAAGCAACTTGTTAAGATAAAAGACTAGACTACCTTTAAGGTGCAGCACTTAAGACAAATCAAGGCTTTCTGTCACTAACTAAAAGAACTACTTACTTAAAATAATGTAAAATTATAACAAAAGAATAAAACTAATCGTTTTCATTTGATTAGGTTTAGATCATAAAATTAAATGCAACTCTATAAAGAACTAAGCAACTTGTTAAAACTTTGAGTATGATTGCGATTAACTGTGATGGAATAGTTTTATTGTTGTGATATACTGTGATGTGATAGTTGTTTGTTAAGATCTACTGTGATGTGATAGTTGTACTGTTGTGATTTACCGTGATGTGATAGTTGTAACATTCTGACCTACTGTGATGTGACAGTTGTATTGTTGCTGGAATTTAAAATTCAGAATATATCTTATCAAGATATATATATATATATTGTAACACAAAAAATTATAAGCATCAATTAGTGACTAGTAATATAATGATAATAAAAAATAGCTTTTCTGCTATTTTATACCTTGATTATCGATAAAGATTATTTATTGAGCTAACTTCACTTTTTTTTAATACTTGTTTTGTTTGTATCGTTAGTTAATTTGTACTTTTGACTTTATTATTTTGCCAATATTTGTGAGCCCAGTAGAACCCAAAAGCTTAGTCCATGTACTATGATAGATAAGTTTGTGTTTTATTAAACTTTGTCTTTTAAAATATGTCAAGTTCTAGCTACCCAGTTTGAGAAAGCTCCCAAGTGGAATTTAACTCTAAAGTATGAGTTAGCTACCAAATACTTGTAAGGTACCAAATAGAAGTTTTCTACGTAGTAAAAGTTAGCTACAAAATATTAGGTATTTACTATGTATTTTTTAACCTTGAAGGACTTATCTACCAAGTTCAAGTTAGCTACCAAGTATAAATAAGCTTTAAAGTCTGTGTTCGCTACTATATAAGAATTAGCTATCAAGCATGAGTTAACTACCAATTAGAAGTAAGCTTTTAAATATCAGTAAACTACCAAATAGGAGTTTACTACCAAGTATTCGTTAGCTATTACATAGAACTTAAAAAAAAGTATTAGTTATCTACTGTATAGTTTTTTACCGACAAATAAGAGTTATTTACCAAGTTTGGAGTCAGCTATCAAGTAGTAGTTAACTATCAAGAATGAGTTAAATACCAAATGAGAGTTACCTACCAAAAGGGAATTAGCTACCAAGTTCGAATTAGCTACCAAGTAGGAGTTAGTTACTAATTAGAAGTTAGCTCTCAAATATTATTTCGTTACCAAGTATGAGTTATCTACTAAGCTTGCTATAGCTAACAAGTATAAGCTAGCTAACTCGGTTAAGTAAGCTATCATAGTATATGCTATAGCATGTTTTATTTTAAAAATTTATTCATCTTAAGGTTAGTTGTTGAAGTTTTACATTAACGAAATTTAATAGTGTAAAAATAAACTTTAAATAATCATACATTGTTATTTCTATTCATACGACAATTATAAACCTCTGAAACTTATGTTGAAAGTCGTAGGTTAATTGAGCTACCTCAAAAACAACCGAAATCGACATAACCTTCTTGATATATGGAATATCAAGAATTAAGCAATAATTTTGATTAGCCGACATCATGTTCGTGCTCATGTAACTTTCAAAAATTTTCGAATTAGGACATTCTAAATATATAATATACAAACTAAAGTTCGGTTGAACGCTTATCAAATTTTACTTTTGCTATTCTTAATTACAGAAAATATTGCAGTTGTATAAAAACTTTAAATGAGAACAAATTGTGCAGTAATCTTCCTTTCGAACATATGTTTATGTGTGTTAACGAATCAACACACTACAACTGGGTTCTGTAAAAAAAAAATTACTGTAATGAAAGAAGAAAAGCATAAAATAAAGTGGGTGTATACATGTGTTTTATTAAAACAAAATAATTATTACAGATAATAATTAATAACAGGTAAAATACTTAATATTAAATCCGACTGTTATAAAACTATATAATATTTGTAATTATTAAGTCTAAAACACTTAAAGTAAACTAAAATACAAAACAAAATAACAAATCATAATATATACAAAGCACTCATTTTAATAGAAAGAATAACTGATTAAAATTTTCTATTTTAAATGGATGAACGAAATACATTCATTACATCTAATAACTACGTCACAATGTAAATGAGGTTATTTCAGCTGTTTAATTTTTATTGCAAAGTTTGCTAATTTATTTTTTATATTTGTAATCTATTTTGGACAAAAATAAAACATCAACCATTAGTTAGTGAATCAATATAATTTAACAAAACTTAACAACGGCGAAGACAATAAAAGTCACAGAAACTCGATGTAACACTGTTATATTATATGTATAATATATTAAATGCTTGTAAAGATTAATTTAAATTTATATACAATTAGGAAGCAGATTTAGTTCAAATGTAATATCAAAAATTAAAAAGTTAAAATTTTAGCAATCAAAACAGAAAAAAAAAACAAATTTTTTATTGAGCTTACAAAGTACTGACCGATAATTAAGTTGCAGCGACATACATAAAATCACATTAATTCAAATTACATGTATATTGTGTTTAATAATTATATAAATATATAAAAATAAAATATATAATTGTTTGATAAAGTAGGAGTCGGGTGTTTAAATCAAATATCCCATATATTATTATATTTATTTTAAATATTTAATAAAAAAACTGCGTTATATATGAAAGTTAAAATGTAAAATAACAAGGTGGTCAAATGCTTAATATAAACCTGCAGTAAAAAACTTACTAGCCCCCTTGGGCGTAGTAGGTAAAAAAGCACGGTTTATCTGTGATTTGAATACAGGCTTCCAATTAAACTTGGAACTTAACACATAAAGGTGTGAAGAATTATAGTAGGAGGGTAAAGTGAATATATGAAATGTCGGAGAATAGAAAGTAACTTGTCTAAAATAGATATATAAATAATAAATGAATAAATCTAGATACTACTTAGGACATATAATTATATTATTATATGTTAAGTGAATGTGTGTGTGTATGTGAAAGGTGAATAAAAAATATATGGAAAGTGAGAAAGCGCCAAGGTGTTATTTGAAGAAGAACTGTCGGTTGTGTGCATAGTTGTTTGAAATATCACGTCTTTTATTTAGTAATTGTTTACTATCTTCTACTAAAATTGCCATTCGTTCAAGGTTGCATATTTGGCAGATCTTGCTTGCGCTACTGATGTTATTGTTGGCGTGGTCAAAGATGCTCCATTCCATTTCTGGTTTGATCCATACCTGTCAAAATACTGCCAAACGAAATCTGACAATCTTGTGCTATTCGTTTTATTTACATGCTTAAAAGTATGTATACTTATGCCCGGTGTACCTATCTTTAATGTGACCTCCTGTCGAACCAATTTACACTTTATCCTTATTATTATCATTAACATTATTATTATTTTTGTTAATGTAAAATCTGTTATATTGTAACATGTATCTATGTTTGTGGACTTCATATTTTTAAAAACCTGTTTAGAAGTTATTTAGTATTAGTTTAAATTATTATACACGTATTGTAAAAATTAGACAACTTTCCAATCAGTTTTTCTTCATTTTTTAGTTAGTCTTTAAACAAAAAATAAAGCAAAGTAAGAATAATTTATATTTAACTGGCTGTGCAAAGTAAGTTAGGAAAAAAATCTATACAGTTTGCAAAAAAAAACTACTTCAAAATAAACTGGTGCACATAAGTGTACACGATTTTTTTTTTGCGTGTACAAAACTTAAAGGGTACATGAACCTCATTTAGAGGTGAACGAAATTTTTAGATTACATAAAAAATATTTTAGTTTTATTATTATATTTATTTAATTTTAGCGACATACTTCATTGTTAAAGTTAAATCTAGCCCTGGTGTTTAATTTAGCTTTAATTTTTTCGCCATTTTACTCTCATGATCTATTTTGTAATTAAACCACACACATCAATTATTATATAATTATAACTATTATAATTACAACTATTATAACTATAATTATAATTACGAGGCAACTAAAAAAAAACAAATAAAACATACGTAACAATTTGTAAAACAATTTAAAAAACAACACAATAGTTATGTTGAACTTTTATAAGTTCTAATAAATACGACTTATCTGTCTTTAAAAAAACCTGGTAAATTAAAGACTTGTTTTAAAATGAAGTAAAATAAATATATTAAGTTTTAAAAGCATTATTTTAGAAAACAACATAAAAATTTATAAACTATACGTGTATGAAATAAGCTAAAATACGCAAATTTAAATAAATTTTAAGCAATTAACCGAAAAACCATTTTTTTCTAAAAATAACGTAAGTTTAAATTGTTGTTAACGTTGACTAAACATCTTAGTTTTTAAATTGCTATTTAAATTATTTAAATGTTTTTGTTTTTTTTCTTTAAGTTTAAAGAAAATGTTTATAGCCTACCAATAATGAGTTACGCCCTGGTCATAATAAACATTGATAGTAAAAAAATTATGGTGAACCACTTAGGTTGGTAAACAGCCAAATCGTAGAAACTTAAACTATAAATATCATATTTGTACAGTTTATCCTTTAACCAACAACATGATCAGATCAATGCTGATATTATTACACACTCTATAATTTTAAGGTAACAATTTTCAAGTCAGTACTAGTTTAGAGAGATGGACACTTCATCTACCAACCAAAGTTTGCAAAAGTTGTATATTTTGTCATTTTAAGATCAAAGGTAATACTTAAAGACACACATTTCTAACTATGATTGGGAACGATTCTATATATATGTAAATGAAGTGTACAGGATTGAATAAATAAAACTATTCAAACAACCCTTAAAACATATCTAAATCAATAAAAAATATATAAATGCTACTTCTTGTACTGGTGAATTAAATTTCAGCCTAACACTTAACAGTCTAGTTAAACAACATAAATCTAACCCTAATTTCCAAAATAAATTGTTGGTCTATATATTTTTTTTTTATTGGTGGCAAAACATAATGTCAAGTTTAGCTGAATGTTAATGAATTAAAATTTATGCTGTTCATCAAGTTATACTATACTGTATTGCAGATATTTACTCACCAAACAAATGTAAAGTGGTGAAATTTATGATCCAATCTTAGGAGCTAAAATAAAGTTAAGGTAAATTTTGATTTTATTGCAATTTACTTTATCAAAAGCTGCTATAAAACACATATGTTCTTTTAAATAATCTTATTTTTAGTTAAGTTTTGCTGTTCTAAATACCATGACAATATAAATATTTCCTACAAAGTTTTAAAGGAAAGTTAAGTACTATTTATTATTAATATAACTAAACTATTTGTGAGCAAAGTTTGATTGGGTATTATAAATAATTTTTTGTCGTAGAAGTCAAATGGTAAATAAAAATATATTTTGAAATATAGTTTCATTGTGGCAAACTTTAAATTGCAGAAATAAAATTAAATAAAAGTCAATGTTGACACACATTTAAAATAATTTAAAATAGTTTAAAGTTTTTTAATTTAAAAATAACTCAGGATATATCAGACTAGTTTAAATATTTCTAAAGACTGGCTAATAACAAACGATTTTGTTAAAGAATTGATGTTATTAATTTAAATTTTCAAAGGACTTAATAAAACACAGAACCGTCTTTTTAACTCGAAAAAATGGCAACCTCAAATTATAAACAATAAAATTTAACATTGAGTATGTTAGCTGCAAAATTGTTATAAAGAAAGTCTCGAATTCAAATGGCTAACACAATTTTAACATGGAAAATTTTTAATGGTTTTTAAATGTTCGGTATAACTGTTCATCAAGCCTGATGAAATGAAATAAATTTTATATAAGTTTTTAGTTAATATCAGTTTTTTAATAGAAATGTACATCATTTGTTTTTCTGTATATATCCTTCAAAATATTTGTCACCATATTTAAACAAACATCCAGTAATAATGGGTGGAATGTACCTAGTATTTTTTCTTCATGATATTTCTGACTTGGTTAGTATTCTACTAGTTATTGCATTAGTTAGCACTTTTTAGTCCTCATAGGTAGTTTTTATTTGTTAAAAGTTTGCCAAAGTTTCAAAGTACTCAATCTATCTTATGTACCCAAAAACAAATTTTTTTTTCTAAAGTAATTAATATAAATTGTATAAATAATCATTATGTTTTCGAAATTTTAATTATGTGGTTGCATTAAAACTATTTTTAGAAATATCCAGAATGGTATTAATACCATGTTATAATACATTTGGTAACTATTTTGTTTTTGTACTTTATTATAACAAGTCTTTATTTTTCTTATTAAATATTACTACTTGACTAACATAATTTTTTCACTTTTTGTGATTTTAA
>NW_028140584.1:0-22193 GCF_965202585.1 Thalia democratica | reverse complement strand
ATTCCTTTAATTTTTTAAACTGTATAAAAATAGTATTAGTTTTGTGTTTTAAAACATCTCTTTATGTTATAAATTTTTGCAGTTCAATACAGATTTTGTAACATAAGTACTATATCACAAACAATGTATAAATACTTATAACACAGTAAACCTTTATAGTGTAAGTAGAGAGTGTCGTTAAGGTATGGAGTCGTATAAAGTTTGTGCTTGACACAAATTTTCTCTCAATGACTTCTTTGTCATTCTGTTCAGAAAGTATTATTATGAACTACTAAGGTATGGCAAAATCATTGAATTTTCAAAAGCCATGATAACAATTTAATAATTAATACAATAAATTTTCAAGGCACTCTGAACCTTTAAAGTTTCATTAGTTTTAAAAGTTTATTAATTGAAGTATTACTTCACAATGTTATAAATAAATAATGTAAAATTTTGTTGCCAAATAAAATACACTTTTATTCTTTTTATTTTAGATTCATATTCCAAAACTTATTAAAACCGCAAAAAAAAATAGAACTAATTATTAATATTTTTTCAGGTATGCTATTTAGCAAAAACAATACTTTAAGAAAGTATTAGTTTGAAAAATGAACAATAAAATTTTCTAAACATCTTTCAAGTTACAGGTACATTAGATAGTTGTTTGCTCTTCCTTTTCATAAAAAATAATTGTATATTTAAATACATTTTATAATTGATTTAGCTCATGTTTGATGTTTCAATTAAACGTAGAAACAAATATTATGTTGCTGTAATTAAAAAGAAAACTTACAGTAAAAAAACAACTATAAAGACTTGGAAGTTGTTAAAATAACCAATCCCAAACTAGCAATTAACTTAGTACAAGTATGATATGTTCTATTCTTAGTGTAAGAATATACAAAAAACATCACGATACCATAAAAACATTTTATGTTTTTGTAGTATTTATTTACATATAATTTAATCAAGTAGAGTTTCTACTACAAATTTTCTTCTAATTTATTACTTTAAAATTAATTAAGTAGTATATCAAGTAGGATTTTATTTCTATAAACAAATAAAGTAAATGAATTTTAATTGATAAAAATACAACAAACTTAGGAAAACTGTTTTCAAATTCTTTTTCCTTCCTAACCCTTTCCTCTTCCTCCCTTTTCAACGTGTCTTCATCTTTCTCCTCGTCTTTCTTCTGATCCTTCATCTTTTCAGCGTACTTCTTCAACAAGATCTTCACCCCACACGTTGCTGTGTTATCATTGAAACTGATTTTACACTTTGGAAACTTTTAAAGTACTTTTTTGCAGCAAATTAATAAATATAATTTTATTTTTTGAGTGAAATTTCTAAAATTTTTACTGACGTTTTGGTAAAACCGCAGAAAATAAATTAACTAGTTGATTAATACATTGCAGAAGAAAATGATAATTAATTTTGTATATTGATCTGCTAAAAGAAACAAATTTGATAGAAATTTGATAACCACAACATTATAATATTCTTACATTATTCTATTATATGTTTTGGTTTTAAGAAAACAAATAAAGAGAACTCTACTAAAAAAATCATGACATTAATTTATTTCAAAATAAACAAACTTTGTTGACGGTTTAGGGGGTGTTACATTTTCTTTTGATTCTTCTTCGCATTTACCTTCTTCTTTTGTAGGTATAACTTCAACTTCTGTTACTACAGATATAATAATCAGTTTAAACAGTTAGTAATTTAGAATTATTTAATTGGTTTTAAAATTTTTTCAAATTGATATTTAAATTTATCTATTTTAGTTAAAAAACAATTTATTTATAAGTTTAAAAAGATAAGATCTAAATTATATAATTAAGCTATAAAACAAAAATTATATTTATAAGAAATTGATAGTATTAAAAAAAAAAGTTTACAACAAAATAATAATTGACAGAATGCTTTATTTTATTTTTAAAACTTTGTTAACTCCTTTTCGAAATATAAGTTATTTACCATCTTAAATAGCTAAAAAAGTAACTTTTATTTTAACTAAGATACCTTTTTTTTTATTATATAACATTCAAGCATACACAATTAAAAAGTTTACTTTTTGGTTCATCTTCATTTTCTTTTAAAGTTTCTTTAGTCGTTTTCAAGTTCTGAAATATTATTAGTAAAGTTTAAAAAAACTAAAATACATAATAAAATCGTTTATGTATAATCAGCTATCCATGTAGGCTTTTATTGAAAGATTCAATTGATTAATATGTTGGTTAAATATTAAAAAAATAATCCTAGAGATTCTAAAACCTACATATAAAGGAAATCAAATAAAGCTAATCAGTCTATATCAAAATATTTTAAAAAGGATTTGAGATTTTTTTGAGTCATTTTAGATAAAATTATGTTCTTTGGAAAATTATTTGCTTATTTTTAAACATATCAAACTAATCTAAAAACTCTATTTATAATAACTTAAAAATACTTTCATGTTTTCAATTTGACCTTCATTTCCAACTTGAACTTTTAATTTTTCTTTAGTTTCTTTTTCTATTGGATGCTGAAATTTATTTGCTTAATAAATTTCACAATTTTTTTTCAAATACTGAGCTACTATCCAATTTTAATCAAATTATTTAGTCATTTGAAAGATACAGACATTTAAAACTGTAAAAGTGTTAAAAAACGTTTATACCCATTTATTATAAAAGCTTATCTACATTCGTTTCTTCAAAACTATATATTTTATAGTCTCAGTATTAGATAAAGTTAAACAGCATAATTTAAAAACTTTGTAAAAAGCTAAAATACAATAACTGGGTGTTTCCTTATGTTTTTAACAAATTTCAAGGACTTACAAAAACTTTAATATAACAATAAACATTTATAGAAATCAAGTGCACTTCAAATTTACTATATGGTTAAACGGAAAACATTTACGTACACTCAAGTAGATTTAATCCCTGTAATACCCACAGCAACCAAAATAAATTTTATGAGACTATATTTTACGATTTTTTTGATCAAACCAAATGCTTATTATGGTTTCTCCTTTATAATCTTATCCACATTCAGGTTTAGAAGCACAATTTCTGAAAAAAAACAAATGACTTTTTTCTTAAAACTCTCAATGTTATATGTCTTGTCAGCCACTAACTTTGCCATTAATATCTATTGAATATCACATTTAAGTAAACATCAAGGTACATGTGGATTTAATTTTCTATTTATTTATACAAACAATCTATGAGTATTTCACAAAACAAGGTACAAACTTTTCAATCTCCGGCAGCAACACTATCATCCTCATCATCGGATAGCACTTGTATGAGAGGCATTGTATCAGTAAATTTTATAAAGCTGCTGTAGAACGAATTGTTTTACATGGCAATATGTTTGACATTTGACAAAAAAAAAGGCAAAATTTAAACTAAATATACTGCATGTTGTAACAGTGGATAGAACAAACTGATCACATAAATGTTATAAGTTAAATGACTTCAAACTTATTTTGTAAAGCTTTTTAACTAGCGTAAAGTTTTTCCGACTCGTTTTGAAATGTTACAGGAAAAGCTTTAATTATATATATAGCCTAAACATTTTCTTAGTAAAACAAAATCTAGCTTAACTAAATATAACCATTTGTAACTTTATAAACATTTTTAAATAGTATGGTCATTGAAGTTAACATTAAAAAGCATAAGAAACAAAAATTAAAGCAAGTTTATTTATCGAACGACATTAGATGCTCTTTAATGTCCCTACAAAGAAATTGCACTTTAATAACTTGTCACGGGTAAAAAAGCAACATTGATTCAAAACACAACTTGGCTAAACGTCATGACAATTTCAGAAGCAGGACTTTAAATCAAAATTCAACTTTACTATACAGTACTTTAACTAATGCAGCAAAACTTCCACAACAAACTATATGGCAGACATGAAAACTCAATAACAAAAAAAGTTAAATCCATTTGTTCTCTACTAAGTATTGATACTGGCTGGCGGCTGTTCACTTCCATCATGCTTCTCATCTTGCTTATAGAATCGTCCAAGGGAGGCGGCAGTTCATCGTCCAACGGCTTGATCATGGTCGCCTTCAAGAACTTTGCGGTTTCTTCGTCAACGCAGCCCTCGCATGCTTGCCGGTCGTTTTCCAGCAAGGACTTTATGTAGCTTCTGGACGTGTTCGTTGGAAATCAGCTTCTTTATGAAGTTCGTCGGCGGACATTACCGAATGAGTCTTCTTTTGTTGAGCCTCGCCTGGTTGGATAGTTTTTATCAGTGTAAAATTAGTTTTACTTGATTGTTAAAATACAAAAAGTAAATAATATTTGGAGTTGTTTGTTACAAATAAGGTTTATTTTAATAAAAAAAGATCTTTTAAGTTGAAAAATTAAAGACCGTAAGTTCTCCTTGTACGTTGATAATCGGCTAGCGTGCTAAAAAGTTCTTGTAAAACTTATGATGCTTCAAAATAAAATACTGCATTTTGCATAAAGTATAAATTTTTACTTTCTATAAAAATTAGACAATAAAACTTATAAAAACATTAACTTTCCTATGTAAAAATATCTAAACTATTAATTTTCATGTTTTTGTAATTATAATTGACTCGTTGTTTAAATAAGAGGCTCAAAAATAATGGCAAAATTAGTTATTGTTTTTTTTTCTCTTTTAAATTTTGATAACCTAATTTAAAAACGAGTTTTTAGTATAATATTATTCTGAAAAAAATCTAATCTAACTTGGTACTGTTTCTTCAGGAGCTACTGTATGTTTTCAGGCACAAAAGTATAAGGTGAAATATTTTCCATGTGAAAATATAATGGTTTAATTTCATTAAATACTTGTTTAAGCCTCCTTTGCCATTTCTTCTCTTTTTCTAGCACCTTTGCCTGAAACAACATTTGATTTTCTGAAATTTCTAAGCTTAAAAATTCCTAGTAGTGCCTGAAAACTTTACAAAGCTCGTTATTAAGACTATAAACAACAGCAATCTTGTAATCGTTTTCAAAACAGCTTATATTGTCCAAAAACATACGAAAATAGTTGTTACCTAAATTATAAACTAATATCTACAAAAATTAAAAACGTAAAGGATTTTCAAAACAAACTAGTATTAAGTGATGAATGGAAACCAACTTTTGAAAATATTTTCAATTCAGAAGAGCTGCTCAGAACTAATTTCAAATCACCCATTATACTTAAAAAATTTAACTAAGTAGTCAAAATGTTATTGTTTATTTTTCGCATCCGCGCCTATCTTAAAAATAGAAACTTTACTTTAGAAATTTTCATAAGGTTTTTCAAGTCAAAAATAACTCGATAACAAGCACATCACGAACCTGTGATGCGTTTCGACAGCCGGCCGCACTTCTTCATCACGCCGCCGCTTTCCACCGACGCCAGCTTCTCCTTGCAAGCTTGCGCCTCGCGCTTCGTTTCGGCGATGAGGTCGGCCGACACCGCCACCTGGTGCTTCAGCCCGCGTATCTCGTTGTCTCTCACGCGGACCATGGTGTTCAGGCCCAGCAGCTCCTCGTTCAGCTGGTCCGTGTACTTGGACAGCTTCTCGTGCGCCTGCTCGTGTATTGGTTGTTCAACGTTCAAATTTTAAATTGCTGACAACAAGATGTTCTAAATGTTTTTATTTTAAAAATAATGTAAAATATAAGCTTTCACTGTTGAAAATTTGTTTGTTAAGAGGCCTAACAAAAGTTCTTAATGGGTACAATGAAGCACTAGCAACAGAAAAAAATGAAACAATAAGAACTAAGAAAGGTATAAGCTTTTTTTCTTAGCTTAAAATACATCTATGATGCAATGAATAAACTTATAATTATGTACAAAAAAGACTTAAAAGGTTAAAAAACTAAAACATTGGCGGCTGTTCATAATATTCAGTACAGTAAATTTTTGTGGTAAAGTTTTTAATTTATTGATTTTTTCTTATTAATTAAAAGTATTTACTGGCATAAATAATTTTAATGGGCTTACTAATTAAATTACTATTAAGAATATACAATTAATATTTAATTTGTAAAAACTTTCTTTTTGCAAGTTTACTACAAATAAGTTAAGTTAATTACCTTAAAAACATGTTGCCTCAATTATATCTTAAAGCTCCAAACAAAAAAAGCAAACAAAAGCTGTAAAGGACAATAAGTATAACATAACTTAAATTAAGTTAATGGTTTTGAAAGCAATCATTACACACTTGCTATCAACAAGAGTGGCCAGCACAAGTAGTTGAACTCTATTATGAAAAGGGGGAGAGTAACTAGCCGAGTGATTAGCATCTTTCAAGTGGTCAGGTTTTGTCAAGTGCAAATCGCCACCCGAATTGTTTTTTACTATTTGCGGAAAAAATACATTGTTTTTAAATTTAAGAAACATCATTTCCAAACATTTAAAATTTAAACCTAAATTGTTTAGACAGAGTCGAAAATTGTAAAATTTATAGAAAATAATCTAGTTTGGTCAGTTGTAAAATATTTGTGTCAATTCTACTTGAAAAGTAGATGTTTATTGTTTATGATGTTTGTGACGTTATCACTTTGTTAGGATATTAACTTTATATTATACTGTTCAACAAAAACAACAACTAACAATAGGATCACTTGTTTCAATTTGTTCATTTCAACTTTCATGTCATACAAGTCACAAGGCTTGAGAGGTCTGATTTCGTGACACTTGAGTTGTTCCAACATGACTTTATCACACAGGAACTTAATCATTCTGGTTGTGTTATACCAACCGTTGTGTATGGTGGAGTATGGCAGGTTTATTAATACATCTGCTGTGAATCCTGTTAAAAATCAGTTTATATATTTTTTAGATAATTGGTAGTTTAAAAATAGTGAGCAAAATGTTTACTTAACATTCACTAAAATAGCTTTTAATTATTGAACTGATTCAGGACACTGATAAGAAAGGAAAAAATAATAGTATTGAAAAATAAAGACTGTATTTTCAATTTATGAAAAATTTATTAAAAAATAAATTTAATAATTGTTAATAAAGACCAACTGTTTTTAAAGGTCTCTTTTGTAATTAATAGATGCTTGTTTGTTTTAGTTTTGAAATATAAATTTTAAATCCCACTTTGAAATTGTTATTATAATTTTAAGTAATGTTAACCCACTTAAAACATCATTACAAAGAATAAAACCTCAAAAGTTAATATCAAAATATTTTTATTACAATAAACTGTGCAGCTAATAATTTACCAACATCAAATAAAAGTTTACATTTAACTCACCACAGTATACATTGAAAGTAAAGATTAAAGTTACTCTCGAGCAATTAAAAAAACAATAAATATTAAGAAAAGCTGCTAAAACTAAAACTTTTAAAACTAACAAAACCAGAACCAAACAACAAACCTTGCCGTTGGTAAAACCCCAACGCCCCTTCATCCACATTAACTATTATGACGTCAATATCACCGCAAACCCCGGCAGTCGCAGAGCAAGCTGACAATTTTGTTGGCCAACCCCATTCCCTGGTACCACCTCCTGGTGGCCAGCAGGGAGATGACGGCTATTTTTTCGGTGTAATTGCAGCTTTCAGGCGATACCTCGTACGTCATGGCTGCCACCAGTCTTTGCTCCACTCCTGTTTGCATTTACTTTGTTGTTATGAAGTTTAAATGTATGTATAATAAATAAACTAAAACTATTATAGCTGAATGTAAGCTATATAGTAAAAATGCCTTTTTTAAAGATTTATGTTAACTAAAAAAACTTCTCAAACTTGTGCTTTTTTTAAATAAATTGTCGCCTTAAATGGGTTAATAGCAAAAATACTAAAAACCTACTAATACCTGCACCATGTACATAGTTATGAAATAATAATAAAAAAAAATTATTATAGCTAACCAATTAATTCATCAGGAATATCTTCTGGTTTCAAGTTTTTACTTTTCTTATCATTAAACCACCTTAAAAATATATTCAACTTAAAGATAAAGTTCAAAAACTATGTTAATGTATTTAATTTTGTTAAATAATTTCTACAATTAATTTTGCAATTATATCAAATTTTATATTTTTTTATAAAAACTGTCAATTTTACAACGAAACAAACTTTCAAGTCGATCCTTACGATCCTTGCAGCTGATGACGAAACCTTCGATCATGCTGGTGAGAAGTTCGACGCCGTCCGCATCTTCGCCATCTTCATCCTCGCTGTCCTCATCGCAAGATGAACCATCGTAATCCGAGAAGACTCCGCTGAACACGTTCTCATCATCTTCCTCAACTTCCTCCCTCCTCTTCCTCTTCCGTCAGGTAGTCGTCGCTGTCGGATGATGAAGACGTCTTCTGAACCTTCCTGCGAGTTTAAAAGCTGCGTAAAATTGTTTTACTTCTAGGAGTTTACAGAAAGGTGGCCCACCCAGTACATTGCAGTTTATTGCGTAACAAAAAAAAATCTGACAATGGAACTAATTTTCTAACCTGAAAAAATACTTTAAGCTTATTCAGATGCTTGATGCCAGAGATCATTTTTAATAAACTAAAGTGTTTGAAAATTTAATACCATGTTAGTACGTTTGAAAATCAAAAATCTAAAAAAGTAGTACTTAAAGGATTAGACAGTTTTTTTTAGGTTATTATGTAATGAAAATTTAAGACGTTCTAATTTGTGTTTTTAGCTAATATCTAGCTTTAAAAATAAAAACGACATAATTTGATCTACATTCGAGGAAGATAAAGCTATTAAACATAAAAAGCATTGATATAGATTAAAATAATCAAGCTCTAAACATTAACTAACTAAAAAAGTAATTATTGATCAGACCATAAACATTTTAATCTATAGTACGTGGCATGCTATATATAGTATTCAAAACCTAAATCCATTTAAATTTTTACAAAATTGTGTCCAACCAAAATGAAAAGGTACTCAGATGTACAAAATTTCTTGCAGACGGCAAGTGGACGTTTCAGAGGAACTTGGTGTTCAAACCAATGGAAAGAATCTACTTACAGGAAAGTACGACACAATAATCGACGACAGCCTGACGCAAGCGCTGGCGCAAATACTAACAATTTTGAGAGATCACACACCGGAACGAGTCAGCACCGACAGCATATCGGCAGCGCTGGTTGAAACGTACACCGATCAGTTCAGAGAGGCCATGGACTGCGGCATAGTGAACGATTTTCAGTACACCGGTGCTCAGTACTTTGAGATGTCGCACAATCTGTACAACGCAGTTTCAGCAACCTCGGCGTGGAGAGAAAAGCCGACAAGCGGTTCAGGTTCGTCAAGAACTTGTTCATTGAAAGTGTTAAGGTGCTGTTGAGTGGTGCCAGACTGAACAGCATGTACGCTGTGGAGTTCTACATGACCAGGCACATGGGCGATCAGTTGGGAGTTGGTTTCGTGGATGAGCTTTACAAGAACATTTTCGTTGTCTCTTTAAAACTTTAATTGTTATATAATCTTTTTTAACGTGTTATTTATTTAAATTTAAAAAGCGTTTTTGAACACTTATGTATTGTTTCGCATTATTCAAAAGAATTATGTTCTTATTTTTTGTTCAAAAAAAATCATAATAAATTACTACAATTTGGCATCTGTCTACCTTTTTGTCTAGTAATACCCCTAATAAACGGTAATTTCATGTTGTTTGCGTTCAAAAACACATACCAATATTCAAAAACTAAACACAAACAAACCAGTGTTTTCGTAACGTTGCAATCTAGCGAACACGTGTTGCTTGGCGGTACCCATGGTGAGGGCCACCAACAGCGTCTTGCTGCCCCCGCAGGTCAGCGCCTCCAACGCGGTTTCGTCGTCAACTTCGCCCAGCGACGACATGTAAACCGCGGCGCAACCCAGCAGCAACTCCTCGTTGGTTATTCCCCTCACCGCCTGCTTCGATTTGGGGGCTTTTTCGTCGCAGCTGAGTTCGGACAGGCCGCTTTCGATTTCTTGCAGCTCGGGTGTCGGCTTGTCCTGTGAAAATAGTTAAATACTCTTGACAAAAATAAAAAATGGTCCTGTGAAAATAATAAATGACGCGTGTTTTCTTTAGAGTGAGAATTAGGTGTATGCTGACTAACACTGAAAAATAAACACCCTTGACAAAAATAAAAAAAGATTAGAACCATCGAAGAATCAATCTCAGTCTTATACACACACTTAGAAGAGATTTTTCGTTTATTAAAAAACAAACATTTTAAATTCTTATTTAAATAGAATAGAACCGTGTGTTTTATTTAGAGTGAGAATTAACTGTATGCTGAGTAATATTTTTTTTTTTACTGTACAACTTGTGCAAAACCTATTTAGTTATATGACATGAACTAAACGCGATTTTTAAAAAAAGAGAAAAATTACAAATATTGATTATTTCAACAGCATATCTACAAAAGTTTTAACAATAATGCTGTAACAAGTAAATAAAACCCATTAGTAAAACTTTTATTGCTTAAAAAAATCAGAAGTCTCCCTAACTAGGTAGAAGTCTATTTTGTTCGAATAAGCAAGACTACTATATAGTAAACAATGTAAAAATACTTTTTAATAATTGTCTAAACATTATAACAGTTCCTTTTTAAGTACAAACAAAACTAACTTCAGTTCTTTTCATGAGCTTATGGAAATCAACTTGATGAATTTCGGCTTCAAAAGCCTCTTCCGGCCTGAATCTGGAAAACTTGGCAGCTTTTTTCTCCTCTTCCTTATTTTCACTGCCAACGTTTTCTTTCGACCTGTGGAAAGCGGTGGATAGAAGAAGTTCTTCTTTTAGGGGCTGCCCCTTCAACTTGCTCTTGATCTGGTACGTGCCGGTTTCGATGAGGGAGAAAAGCTCGTCGGACGCTTCGTTCTGGCCTTCCATTTGTTACGTCACAATTACAAGACACACAAAATACAAATAAAGTACTGCTTTTTGATTTTTTCTGTAAAATGGTAAATTAACAGTGATACTGTGTAATGTGAAAACTTTCTTTATTAAAATTAATGAAAACAATTAAATATGCATATTTAAGCATTAAAACATCTACTAATATTTCTGGTTACATAAAATTATATATACTGTTGAAACGAAAACATAAAAACAAGGGTTAAAATATAGTCTTTGGAAAATTTTACGATTTAGTAAAGACAGACATAATCATTTTCAAAATAAAAATAAAGAAAGACAAAAACTTAAAACATAAAGTAATAGTAAAATAAAATTTTATCAACTATACCTTCTTCCAAAAAGTTTGCTAATTTTATACTTGAATTTTCAACATAAAAAATACAAAACAGAAAACTGTTATTTATATTGAAGAAATCTAACTGATCATACATCTTTAAAATTTACAACCTTTGAAGTACATGATAATAAAAAATCAAAAAACAAGATTTGAAACAAACTTTTACTTAATATAAAGACAATACTTTCTCAATAATAACCAGAAAAGTATAAATCCAAAAATCAAAATTAACACACAACCTTTTTTAATGAGCTTTTTCAACGCATACAACAATAGAATGATAGACTTTTAAACAAAATTTTCAAATTTTCAGTATACAAAAGTATGAAATGAATAGTACAAATTATGCAAACAGTTTTGTTACAACTTTTTAACATCAGCTTTATTTAAAGACAAAAATATAGTATAAAATACCCATACTGATAAAGTAACTTACATTTATCTAGTTTAATTTTATAATTAAGTGGTTTTAAGTGATTAATAGTTTTACTTCGCATAAACTTATAATAAATTACGTTTTTTTATATAGAAACAAAAATAAAATAGAAAAAGGTTATAAAATTCTGTCTGTATTCAGAAAAATGTTTTTGTTTTGAGTAGAATAAGGCAGACTTTACAATATGACCCTTTAAGACAAATGTTATCTTTTTTTTAATAAAGACCTTGAAATTTTGTGAAACTTTTTGAGGTATAAACATTTGGTAAACATTTTCAATGAAAATCTATGATCTATCTTACATACATATATTTACACTTAGAATTTTTACATCTCAAACTTAAGATTTGTAAACAATTTTTTTAACAGGTTGAAGTACAATACACATTTTTTTCTTTCAGTTAAAACCTTACTTATTATTCAATTTAAATATAGTACAAACATACTAAAACCATGTATATAGCCTGAAACTTTTAGATGAGCTTATTTATGTATAAATGAAAATAAAAATTCTCCTTAGAATACTTTGAAATTAACTTACATGAAAGTAATGTTCAAAAACAAAAAGGAATATAACAACTTAAACAATTAAGTTTTAGTTCATACACTAATTATACTTATTATTTCAATTAGTTTACACGAACATTGCTAATAAATGTGATATTAACAAAAATTGTGCAAATCTAGAGTACTTTAAAAAAAATTTACCCCATGTAACTTATAAAAATTGGTAGTGTTTTATAGGCAAATATGTATATGACAGTGAAACTTTAAATTTAGTTTAGGTAATTACTATAAGCTACAGCAAGACTTTTGAACATTAAGACAGTGTATTGAAATATAACAGTGCTAATACAAAGTGTAAATATTTTGAAAGTAATAATTTTTTTTTATACAAAAAAACGTTAAAGAAAAAATTACAATTTTAAAAACATAATTATTAACAAAGTAAAAACTGTTCTGTACAATCAATGATAGTTTGTTGTAAACTCATTGGTAAAAAATTAAAAACAAAACCAGCACATCCACCTTAACACTAACTTACTATTAGGATCGCAAGTACACAAGTAAACATGATAATAAGCATGAAAAAGTAACAAAAAGCTAAAACGAAATTATTTTCTGCACACATAATTAAAATACAAAATGGATTGAAAACAATATAAAAAAAAGAATTTAAATTAATGATGATGCATAAACAAAACGTACATTGATTAAAAGTAAATTTGTTTGGCACAAAAAAGGTTTCAATATATCATAGTTAGTTGAGAACAAATTTTTAAAAAATCAAAATAACGAATTTATCTACAACTAACTCATTACAGGAGTATTTTAAAAGTCTTTCTTTATTTACTTTAAGTTTGTACAAACTACAAAAGTAGTGTTTGTCAAAACAAAATAATAATAATAAACTGACTAAATAAATGTAAGGTAACTACATAAAACCGGGTCATTATAATACTTATAAACCCAAGTTACACAAACTTGATATTTTTATGTTGACAAACCGCTATAGTTCACTCTTCAACAGGAACCTCTTCAAAATCATCTTCTTCTATAACAACAAGCTCAGGCTTAGCACTTGCCGGCAGTGAACCAAGTGGCCTTACACTCCTCACACTACTAGCCCTTGAGCTGGCCCTTGTACTTGACCTGTCACCATTTATGTCAGGCAGCACCAAGCCACCGTTTAAAATACTCCCAGCTCTGCTTTCAAGCTTTGACCTATGTGAAGCTGCAGTGCCAGCCCTTGTAAGCACGTCGTCTGCAGATTTCTCCTTTGTGTCTGGAGCCCCTATGCCCTCTTTGATAAGATCCAGCACAATAGACTTTTCCCTGTCACCAGCCGAAACAAGCCACTGCTGAATGTCGTGCACTGAATCAGTCTGCAGTATTTGACACAGCATCTGCAGCATCACTGTTTCAGAATCAGGAAAAACTGAGATGTGGTTGAGGTTTGCAAGGGGGTTGTAAGCTGGCAAGGACCTGCTGCTTGCCCTACTTGACAACCTTGACTTGGCGGGGACCAAACGGCCTGTCTTGGCTGAGTAAACTGTCTGCCTCTTTGGAGCAGCAGATTTTGGCTTTTTCTGAGGCTTTGAAAGCTGATCTTCCTGTTCAATCAGACCAGCTTTGTAACAGAACTCTTTCAGTTCGTCCCGCCAAGATTCAGTCACTGGAATCAAACCAAACTTTGGTATGGCTTTTTCTCTGTATGGGTAGCTTTGAAGTCCTGTTATTATGTCAACAGGAAAAAGAGAGCTGTTCAACCCTAACGATCTCCTCTGAAGTCTGTTCTTCATCAAAAACTTTTGATGGTTTAACTGCAAAGGATCAAGGCTGTACCTGGGAGAAGGAAAGGATCCTTCATCATTCACAACACAAATTGGTATCCCATTCAAACCGCGAATGTGGCGCACTCTGGAAGGGTGTGGGTTGTGCCTGGTGAAAAAGGAAGACTTGCTGTAAGCACCAAACCTTGAAGCAAGAGCTGAGGTGTTAGGTCTGGTTGGAGGCAGGGACTTTTGTTTGGAAGATGCGCTTGAAGGCTTGTCCTTGTTCAAGCTGTTGTTCACCACAGGGTTGGCAATGTGCTTCAATCTGAAAATGGTTCCTGATGAAGGAGGAGGGTTTTTGATTTCTTTGGCATGAATGTAGTCCATTGCTGACATTTTTGAATCTTTGCTTAGTTTACAAAATAAAAGCAATTTATATCTTGCCTAAAACATAATAAAAGTTTAAAATACATTACTATATAAAAAAGTAAAGTAAGACGAGATCTTTACAGAGGTTAACTAAATATACTAATATTATATTTTATTTAAACTTATTGAAAAGAAAATATTTTTGACTTATTTTTTGCTTTAAATGTATATTCACTTCAATATTTTAGGCTTATCATAATATAAGGACATAAGAATTTGAATAAAAATATATTTCCCACTTTTTGTGAGCAATCCTCTTAGAACTTTATCAGTTTAACATTTACAAATTTAGAAAATTCTTTTGATATTAAAACTTTTTGTTTATAAAAAACTGTTTTTTGGTGTATAAAACTATGTTTTGTAATTTCTTTACTCCAAACTTATTGATTAAGGAATTTATTCATCAAACTATGTTGTATTCATTATCAAATTATATAAAGGTTAAAGGGGGCTAAGTCACCTTTTTCAACATGTTGATCTCAGTTTAACTTAGTTAGCAGTTTCTTGTTACTCTTTTGTTAAGTTCAAACAACTTTTTGATATACAAGGGAAGGACCAAAGTAAAAAGGCAGAAAAAGACTATTTCATTAAAAATCTATTTTCTCCTACAATTCTTAAGCAATCTTTTGAAACTTTCTCAGTTTTATATTAATTAAATAACAAACATTTCTATTGTAAGAATTTTTTGAGTTAAAATATTATTTTATTGAATTTTATCATAAAATTTTGAAATTTAAATTATTTTTTATATTTCTTACAATAGGGTTTTTTCTATTAATGCAAAGAAGATTTCCTAAAAATTTGAGGACAATTGATTAAAATGAAGTATAACATAGATTTTTAGTGTATTTTTCAAAATTCAGAAAAAAATCAACAATGAAAAAATTTTCTCCCATATGTTTGTATTGGAAACTTTTTACAAAGTTACAATATTTGAAACTTTTTTCTGTAAATATATTTTATAGCATTTAATTATAGTTTTTGTACAATGTCTAGTGTTAGTTTTTATAAAAAATGTTGGATCCCACCCCCATATGGCCTAAATGAGATCCAAGTTATAATAACATAGTGGCCACGTGTTTTTGATAAATTTCTTCTAGATTTTTTGAATTTCTTCCAGGTTTTTGAAGGTACACATTTTTTGGTCTATTTTTAGTTTAAGATAAGTTTAAAGCTAAAAATCTGTTAATTAGTATAACAAAATTGAAAAAATACTGTAGAGCTACTTTAAATGTGTTTTTTGATAAAGAAATTTGATGACAATATAATTTTTTTATCTATATTATAGATTGTTATGTCAATTCAAAATTTTACTAATTAACATGTAAAAATTGTTTAAAATTCCAGGTTTTTCCAGCATTCCAGGTTGAGTGGTCACCCTGTAATAAATATCTTATTTCAATAGAATTCTATTTAAATAAACTATTTTTTGTAACTGAGAATTCTATTTAAAGAAGATATTTGTCGTAACTAAGTATCTATCTCTAAGAGATTTTTTTAAGTATTGCAAGAAAAACATCCTGAAAATTTATGGTCTTTAGCTCAAAAAACTGAAAAGTAGAAAAACTTTTAAAGAACTTAAACTTTTATTAGAAAAGCTTTATTGAATAAACTATGGTTCTATCCTTTGCATTGGTAACTTTTCACAAAAACTACATATCTCAAATGATAATTAAAAATTTTAGATACTAACTAATAGTTTATACTTTAACCTTCTTTATTAAAGTCATAGTTAATTTATTTTAAACGCTTATCCCCTCTAGACCTTGAATGGTTTTAATAATTGTTTATAAATAGTAAACTGAATATTAAATATTTTGGGTTTAAAAAATCAATACAAGCTTGAATAATACAACAATTTTGCAACTTTTTAACTCTTAAAAACTGTCCTTAGTGACTGAATAAATCTATATTTACCTTAAACTGTCCTGTGCCATCTTGAGTTTTTTCAAGTTCTTTAAAAAAAAATTACTTAATAAAATCAATAAAATCAGGTTCTTTAACAAAATTGGTTATAAAATAACAAATATTGATACAAAACCAACTAGATTTTTATTCATAATTTAGAAAAAAATGTGGTGTTAGATTTTCAAAAATCTAAAACTATCATCAGTTTAAAAAGAAAAAACCAAACTGGCTTGAGTCATCCTGAGTTAAAAAAATGAATACCCTGAGTAATCCTGAGATTTTCATAAGTTTCAAAATATCTATAGTTATCCTAAGTAACCTGAGTGTGTAGTAACCCTGGTACAAATTAACTTTTTAGATATAGAATTATACCTTTGCACTAAAACATAATAGTTTTTTTTCTATCTAGCTCTAGTACTTAAATCACTCCTACAAATCTTAAAGTTATAACAAAGAATAAAATACTAATTAAACTATCAAGCAATAAAGAATCCTTTGGCCACAAATTGGTATGATCAAATCTTATGGATCAATATCAGCAAACGGTACCTTCATGGTGAAACATGATAAACCATTTGTAGATTGACAACTACAGGCTTTTTTGAAGTGACTGAATAATAAGTTTCAATAAGAACAAAACATATCTCAATCTACCAAAGTCTTGTGGTTAAATGAATGAATTGGTATGACTAAACCTTATGTCCAACCACCAAAGCAAAACTTCTATGCAACCCAAAACTCCATTTACCACATAATATGATTAAGTATACTAAAAAATATAAACAAACAAAATCAATCAATAATTCATATCATTTTTATTCAGTTGCTAATCCCTATAATATCAAAAAGAAACATAATAAAATTATTGTAAAATTAGATTGAATTTACTTAATACTTAAATACTACAGCAAAAACTTGAACAAAATAAAATTTATTAAAATACAAGAAAAACTTGAAACTACAGCACCAACCATGTTCATATAATTATTAAATTATTTTAAAGACAACCTTGTTAACTAAGCAACTTTTAAGATAAGTAATTTAAAACTTTTCAAAATCAACAATAACATATACAGGTTTGACAAGCAAACCAATTAAAAATAAGTACTTGAATAAAAAAGCAAACTTAAAAAAATTAAAAAAAATTTCGTAAAAACATTTTTTTATGTAGTTTGTACTTTAAGCTTGAAAAGAAAGGTTAAAGTTAGCGCCATAAGAAGGTACAAATTGATTTTTATAAATGAACGATATAAATTTATAAATTATATGAAAATTAAAATTTTATTCTATAAGACACTTTCTACAAAGTAAAAGAAAAAAATTAACTGTTTAAAATAATCAGTTCTATAAAAAGTTTCCAATACTAGCATATGAAGAAGAAATTTTTCATTGTTAATTTTTCCAGATTTTCAAAAGATTACTAAAAATGTTTTTTTTCATACCACTAACCTCAAACTTTGGGGAAATAATCCTTTCATAAAAAGATAAATTCCAATAGTAACAACTATAAAAAAAAATTGGAATTTTATGACAATGTAGATATCTATAAAGTACAACCACACTAAAAACCATGACTAAATTTAAACTTAACTTATACAAAATGCTGATATTAATAACTAAATAGTACTTAGGGCTACTCTATATAAAACTAGGTATGACATTGAATGAGCATATAGTATGAAAGAACAATTGCAAACACTAACAAATATATAAAAAAAACATCATACTTTAGAAAATACTTTAAATGTAGTCAAAACTTTTACACAAAATGTAATCTAACAGGAATAAATTTTAAGAATGTATAAAACAAAATGAGATTTAACTACTTATAATGTAAATAAAAAAATACTCATAAAAAGTAACATTACTAAAAGAATACTTTATATAACACAAGAAAACAATATAAATGTCTATTCTGGTATAACATGTTTACTGCAGCAGGCTGGGCTAGAATGATTTCACTGCTCAAACTAAGTGTATATATATAGCTAAACATAGCCTAGGAAATATTTATCAGACTCATTTTCTCCTAACTGTAACTTTCTTCAACAAAATTCATTATTCAACTAAATGGAACAGCAGTGTAACTAGTATTCCAATAGGACAAAATAAAAAACACATTTTTCATAAAGAAAAACAGCATTTTTAATAAAACTTTAAAAAGTTTATAAAAAAATTGTTAACTTTTAAGTAAAGAATAAATTAAGTGAATGAGAAAGTTTGCTTAAAAACTGTAGGATAACAAAGATTTTTGATTAGAAACTATTTTTCACTGTTTTACATTGGTCCTCTTATAAGAAGTCTTTTGAACTCTCTTCCTTACTTATCAATTTTGCATGATTCATTACTTTTGCAAGGTGGAAATTTTGCACAAGTGGCCACTCCTGCACTGTGTCACTTTTGCACCACTAGTCACTTTAGCACAGCTTCACTTTTGCACAACTTGTCATTTTTCACATATTCACCCTGACCCTACCTCTGACCCTATCCCTAACTCTAATCCTAACTTTAACTATATGAAAAAAAACAAATTGTGCAAAAGTGATGACTAGTACAACTTTTTTTATTTCATATCAGTATTTGTAATTTTTATTGGAACAGAGTTTCATAAATATAGCAAGGATTTTTCCTGAAAATGGCAAATAAATAGAAACCACTAAAAATCTATCTTCTCCTACATTTTATAAACAAACACCTCAAACTTTTAAGAAATGTTGTTAAGTATTTAATAAACATTCAAAAATTAAAAATTCAAATAAACAACATTTTATAAAAATCATAAGTCTCAAACACTGTTTTTTGATAAGATTTTTGTTAATTCTCTTCAACAGATTTTTGTAAGTATTTCAAGAAATATTTAAATAGTTAGCCTGAAATTATGGTCACCAGCTTTTAATTACTTCAAAGTTTTTAAATGGAACATAACATACATTATGTACTAAATGTATGGTAAAATGTGTGGCCTGATAGTGTAGGGGTCCTAACAACAGCTCAGAAAACTCAATGAATTCAACAATGCTAGATAAAAACCTATGGCCAACACAAAAAGATTTTTTTAAGGCAGAAAAATATCAGTCTTACTTTTCCCTCTGCAACAATAAACATTTTTTGAAGGTCAAGCAATAAATAGTTTATTGTGAAAATTTGAATTTAAAAAGAACAGTGCATATGTTTCATATAAAAAAAATAATTGTTTTAAATGCTCAGCTGTAGTTTAAATTGAATTGCACTTTGCTTAATATTAATACAAAAGTTACACAAAAAACTAAAAAAAAATATTTTATGGTAAAAATCATCAGACTAACTCTTCCTTTTACAATGATAAACTTTTTTTTGAAGGTATTGTTTTTATTGCTTTTATGAAACATATATACTGTTTTTTTTAATTCAAATATTTGCAATAAATTATTTTAAAGCCTTTCAATTGGGTTCTGTGTAAGGTGATTTAGTTTATCTAATCATAATATTTACTATAAACTATATATATATATACATTTTAGTTTAGTTTAGTTTTAGATAACACACTATACAGTAATTATAGAAAGTAAAAGGTAACAATTTAATTTTGCTCAAGTTAAAACAAATTAGATTAAAAAAATTTAAAAACTAAACAGTATAATTTTAAAAGAGAAACTTTTGAAACTTATTATGTTGAAATTAAAAAAAAAGATTAAAACAGCAGCCTTTTTTAGAATATAAGTAGTGTTTAACTATCTCAATAACTTATAAAGCTCTTTAATAAACATTCAATAACAAATCTAAACGTTGAACAATAAACTTATTAATGGTATTACAGAAAAACTGATGTAGAATATGTAAGTATCTCCTCAAATGTTTATGAATAAAGTCAATTTCATCTTAGTCATTCTAGAACAAATTGCTACATTTATATCCAGGGTAACTAAAATCACTGGAGCAAAGAACTTTTGAAAGCCAACTTCATTAGACAAGATTGAAAAAGGACTAAATGTGATCCAAAGTTTCTTAGCCAACGAAAAAATTACAATTCCAAAATATTTGAAATTAAAAAAAAATAAAACAAAAAAATATATATAGAGCAAGAATCTGCATCTTTTCATTGAAAAAAAAACACGTGGAAACGGTTTTTTGTGAACCGTAATTGTATAAATCGATTGTACTAGTCAATAAAAGTGCTATGCTAAAATAAAATTATAATTAAGTAAGAAATAACTTTGCAACACTAATTTTATCTGTTTATTATGATAAGATCCTATTTTTAAGATTCTGACGCTATTTTTTTTTTTGAAAAAGTATGTTTTTAGCAAAAAAAAACAATCGCTAGGCGAGCTGCAAATTTTTGCTTTGTGAACAGCATTTTGCTCGAGAGATGCAGTTTGCTGACCGCTGATTTAAACAAAAATTTTAATGTCATAAAAATCAATAAAACTAATGTAAAAATTCAAAAAATTTATACAAAAGTATTGTTAAAAGCTAAATTAATGTTTTGTTTTTTCAGTAGTTTAATGTAAAAGTGAATTTATGAAACAATGCTGAGTAAACAATTTAAGTATTAAAAAATAAGTACATATTATATAAAAAATTTAAGTATTTTTATTCTGAGTAAAGTTAATTATATTAATTACAATTTTTCATCGGTTGTATAAAACTAAGCTAACTTAAAGTACGACTGTACTCAAAAAAAAAGTTACAACTTACAATAAAATGCTTAATATAAAACCTTATTTAAATTTAAACTAGTTTTAAAATAAAATTTTAATGAAATTTGTTCAACTTACTTATATCGGTATCTAAACTTTGACTATACTTTTAATATTTTTATACTCTAAAAATTTTTAGCATAATAAGTTATTATTTAAAACTGTTTAAATCTAGATAAATTTTTTTAAGTATATTTTATGCAAAGTTCTAATTGTCATATACTTTTATTTTTAGTACACAACCTTTTTCATAAGTTATTTTTTTAAGTATTCGAAAATATGTATAAAATTAAAAGCTTTTACGATAACTTTTAGTTTAAGGATAAAATGTTAGCTATAGTTTGAATATTTTTCAAACCTTAGTTAATATTTTTTTAATGAGAAGAGATTTTTTTCACTTTGTAAAAAAAAAAAATTACCCACACTTTTTAAAAGCAAACTAAAACATAACTTTTAGTATTTGTTGTTTTTTACTTTTCTTTTATAAGTAGTTATAGCTCTTAAAAATAAGATATCATTAAAAAGTGCTCACTCTATATCTATAGTAAACCATTTTTTGTACATATCTTATAAATAGTCGTAGTAGATACTAAAAGAAGACTAAAAGTTAGGTTGGTTATTTTTATTCTTTTTAAACTTTAATGAAAGTGGCTACGATTTTGTCAAGAACTGAAAACTGTATCAAATCATTGATTTTGTTACTTAGAGCCGCAACTTACAAGATGTTTTATAGTTTTAAGTTAATAATATTTATTGTACCATATTACACTTTAGTACCATTATATCCTTTTTAAATTAATTCAAGAATTTTGAAGAGGTTTTTGTTTATACACTCACTATAGCTTTTATTAAGTTTTTTAAAATATTATTGTACAAAAAAAACATTACTCAAAAATATTTTTATAAATAAAAGTCTTTGATTCTATTGGTGATCAATCTTGACTTTATTTTAAAATTGTTCTAATAACTTACCTTGGAACGATCCAACTTTCATTAGGTGATATTCTTTTAAATCTTAAGTTAGATAGTTTTATTGCACTTTATTTTAGTGAAATACGTTACATTTAAACTTTTACAAACAAATTACTAAAACAAAAAGCTTTGATAGTAACATTAATTAATGATTGTAAAAACTTTAAATTAAGATTAGGATTTACTTCTTATATTTTTAAACAAGTAAAGTTGAAAAGAATGAAAGGTATAAAAACATCTTTTATACCTCCTAAAATTGAACAAAGCAGTTTTTTTTAAATTACGCCGTTTTGTGTAACTTCAAATAATAATATTTTTCAGGTCA
>NW_028140583.1:0-22243 GCF_965202585.1 Thalia democratica | reverse complement strand
TATAGCATTTCGTTTGTGCCAATGTGAATTTAATGTTAAGTCACATAAATAGCTATAAAGTATAAAGTATGGAAAATATGGTCAAGCCAAATAAAGAATTTGTACGTATATTGGAAATTATATTTATAGTTTAAATGTGATTAATTAAATAGATATGTGTTCAAATTTTTAAAAGGTTTTATAAATACTAGTTTGTTATTTGAAGCTGTTATTGAAAACTTTTGTGTTGATAAAATTCGGTAGTAAACCTTAAGTAACTTATGAATAAAGTTTATATTTCTTTTTATTAGTTTTCTACGGAAAATTATACAGCTCTCTTTTCCAGAAAAAATAACAGCTGCTTTACAGAGAGATTCTTTATTTGTTTAAAATAAAACTAAGCGATTTGTTTTGTTACTAACAATCAGTTTTTATCTGAACAAACTGTAGTTATGTAGATTTGATTAAGTTAAAGACTTTTTAAGTGTTCTACAACGGAAAAAGTTTTGAAAATATTCAATTATAAAATAAAACGCTAATGTTAAATCATATTTGTAATTTGCTATTGGTATCGATGTATTTATTTTTTAATAAACTTAGTATTTGAAAAAAAAAATTTAGTAGGTTTACAGTGTAAACAAATATTCTCATACTTTTAAAAAGTAGACAGTTCAGAGGTTTAATTTATTAAACTATTTTTAATCAATTATATAAAAACAAGAATTGACGGGATTTTTTGTCTTAACAGTTATTTTTCTTAAAATTTTGCAAACTGGTAATGTCATGTAAAGTAATTTTATAAAAACAACAAACTGTTTTATATGATTATAAATTAGTTTATTAGTTTATTAATTGACTTATAATGTAATATTATTTTTTTATCAAATAGTACGTTTTATTATGGCATAAACTCACAAAAACTCAAGTTAAAATGTCATACAATGTAACAGAGCAGTGACTAAACTCAATTAATTCAATGATTTCAAAGTTTCTTGTTTTTTATGTTTATAGCACATTGTTAATTAAATTCGTGCTAACAGTTAAATATAAACTTTATTCAGATTAATCTTATTGAAATAAAAATACATGTAGAATCCGTTTTAAACTAAATGTTCAATTTTTAAGTTTTAAATTTCGAAAAAAGCTACTGATATGTCATTACTTTGTTATTGTAAATAATAATAAGATATTTCACCTTGAGCTAAATAAATAATAACAGTTTTTTTAATTGAAGTTATTGTGTTTACTTTATTTTATAAATTCCGAATTATTAAGCTAATTATAAGTTTTGTAAACTTTTAAATCAATTTAAATTCTAAAACTAAATTGATATCTAAACAGTTATTTAAACTATTCTTTTAAATATTTTTTAAACAAATTTAGATAAAAATATCAACGTTGAATTAACTTTTAATTCTGTTAATGATCAAGGCACTATTATTATTAATCTAATTGTGTATTAAAATATTTAAAAGCATGTGTTTAAAAATAAGCATTTTTAACCTAATTATATTCGTTATGGAATTTTTTTTTGAAACTATATGTGAAATTCTGTTGTCAACATTTGACAACAAACAAAATGTTTGTTTTTGTTACCGAAGTTTTCTTTAGTCTGTTTACTATTTAGTAATTAGTGATTACTGTATAGCAAATGACAATAACTATTCAAAAATTTAACTAATTTAGTTTTACTACGAGTTCTATTTTTCAGTCTTAACTTATTGTTCATAGGAATTAGACATTCACCTAATAATTTTTAATAATAACATAGGAAGATTCATAATAAATTTTAGATTTTATTAAGTTGTACACAATATTTATTCATATACAAATTAGAAGTTTTCGTTAAGCTATTTTTCAAAAATGTTTTTAAAAATAAAGTATCAATTTATAGTGATGACGTTATTTGTGTGGTTGATAGATCTGACTACTTTTAAACATTAGTTATAAAATTGATAAATTTAACTTATTTGAAACTCGTGTTTATACTTTGTTTTAAACCGATTAGAATAACTAGTTGATATTTTCAGAGTTCAAAATAAAACCATTATAGTTTATAGACTTACAATATAACTATAAATAAACATCTATAATTAAGATTAAAAGTGTTTTGTCGACATGAGTTTTGTTGATACCTACCTTAGCTTTTAAGCAACTAGAAAACTTGTACTTCTAAAGAGACCAACTATTTATTCCCATTTTTTTTGTTTTGAATTGTGTTGAAAAGTGTTTTGAATTGTATCTAATGTTTAAGTAGTTTTAGTATTATAACTTTGGTTTTGTTTAAGTTCTTTACACCTTTTAAGAAGCTGTAGAAAATAAAATAATACTTTTTACTAACTATATTATGCTTATTTTTTAAATATATATGAAATAACATCTTTTAGGTGTACTTTTTAAAGATTTGCTTATTTTTGCAGACTGGTAAGAGAAAAAAAAGTATCATAATACTTACTGTTTTAATATAGAATCTTATCTTAGGTTTTAGTAACATACTATATTTTTGCTAAAATAAAGCATTTTAGTTTGTAAAACGATTTTATATTAAGCAATTATTGAATACTAACTTGTCCTTTTAAACTTCGCCTTGAAACAGCTTTTAAACTTTAAAAGTAATCTTTAAAAGATATAATAAAACTGTTCAAGTTTTAAAAGTGTTTATTTTTTTTTATTCTACTACTTCTAATTTACTTGTTAAATAAATTAAGCAAAAAATTTTTGATATAAACTTAAAGTTTAAAAATTATAATTTAACAATCCAACAACATTTCTGTATTTACTTTCTAGCAGACACGTCTCAATGAACGTAAAAAATGGCAAAAGTTTATTCAAGTATAAAAGAAAACTAAAAGATTCATGAAGTTATAAATTGCAAATATTTCTCATTTTTCTTTTAATTATAATTTTGAAGTTTTATTTTATTAAACTCACTAAGTTTGCAATAGTATTTTATTGTACGATAATTTTTTATTCATGTTAAAGTATTAATTTTGTTAACTCTCTGAGTTTATAGTATAAATTTACGTTTAAAATAAATTATTTTATTGAATAATTATTTAATAACCAATCTTTATTTGTTTAAACTGATTACTAACATAAGTTGATTTAAAATCTTAAATGTATTTATACCTCTAAAAGAATTAAGATTGTCTAACGACTTCAATATTCAGTCCCTGGTATTTGATCAAATAGCATTTTTGTTTACACGAATGTTAAACACAAAATGGACTTTGTTTACATTGTAACAATAAACTTTGTATTTAGAAAACAACATTACTAATATACAAAGAATATGAAGCTCTTCTATTTGGTTATTTATATGGACTTTGATTGATCCTTTGCATTACCTTCTGGAACTTAAGTATGTTTTTGTTATTGAAAATATTGTTTAAATTAATAAGAAAACATTCAAGTCAATGTATGTAGAAGTTTTTATATCTTTTCTTTCAGTTTAAATAGCTTAAACAATTTTTTATCACTCAAAGAGTTAATATGGTAATATGTCATGTAGAACTGACTATTAAAGTTTTTATTCACTATTTGTAGTAGATAAAGTAGTATATAACATTTTATCTAATTGGTAAACACTGGCTTTTGAGTTTTAAAATGTGTCCTCACTTTTTTGTTTTAAATCATGATTTCTGAAAAATCCTTGTGTTCATTTTTAAATATCAAGTCACTTAAGGTGTTTTTAACAGGAATACCAAACAGTCAGCATACCCAAGGTAACTAATTGTTTTTTTAAACTTAAGCTGATATAGACTAACTCAAATATGATCTTTAAGAAACTCAGTCCAAGCAGAGATAGTTTAATTTTTGTTAAAACTCAGACTATTTTTCTATGAAGTTATTTAAAACATTTAAAGTATATAACATATCTAATTTTCTTTATTTTATGATAATTACAGAGCTGCAAAAAAACTTTATAAACCTAAAGCTTGACAATTTAAAAAACATGCTGGATTTTTACAACTTTTACATGTAAAGTAATGAAATTTTGACTCCACACTAAAAGTACATTATATAGATATTATTATCATTATATATTTTTTATATTTAAAAACATATTTAGAGTAGCTTTACTGTATCTATATCAATGTTATGCTATTTATAACATCCTTTTTAAAATTAAATTAGTTATATATTAAAAATACATCTAAAATCTTGAACTTGTGAAAATCTCACAGGAACTTCTCAGAACCAATTGAAAACCCAGTAATTAATTGCTGGTCAATAAAATTATTCATTTTCATTGTTAAGTTTATTTAATCTTGTATATAATTGTTAAAAAAATAAATGTAATAATAAAATGTAGTCTTTTTAAAAAATACTAATTACTAATTTTTATTAATTAAGTGTAAATGTATAGCTAAAGAAAAAAAATATCAAGGCACACTGGTTAGTCAATATTAAGTTTTATAATATTTTGTTTCCTTTCTTTTCAGTTAAGTAAGTATCTAAATTTAATTTTTTTAACAATCAAATTCTTAATATCAGTTATGGATAAATGTGTTTCTGGTAATTTTTGATTAAAGTGGATTAAGTATAAGTTACTTTTATTAAATTTTTGATATAGCAGGTTAGATCAAGGTTCAAAAGATAAGACAAGTGTTTTTTACAACAATTTGAATTTAAGTTTTATCATGATTATTCTTTTTAATTAAAATTAGTTATAGAGACTTTGAAACAAAATCTTTAGAATATATTAAAATATATTTAAATGGTTAAATGTAACTGATTTAGTTTATCTCTCCATATGGTACCAATTAAAATCTTCCTAAATTTATTACATACATATCAAAAGTAGTTTTAAATTCTAAGATGTAAACCAACTGTTATTTTTTAGATTGAATATAATAACCAAGCTGAAAAGAAACTTTTTACTTATGACTTAGTAGCTCAGCAGTTTTTCTATGATAAAAGCAACCTGAAAATACAAATTAAGATTTAACCTTTTGTTCAAAAACATTTAAATATTTAAATACTTAAATGAAAATTTTGTAGACTTTTTTCAAAGGTACAAAAGTTTTTTAAATTTTGCATATATTCTAAAAGTATTGATAATGTAAATTAGGTAGTAGCCTTGTATAAAGATTGCAGTAAAAACGCAATAAATCATAATTCAAAGTTTTAATAATAGTTGTAATAAGTTCAGTAAGCAATATTGAGCTTTAATGGAACTTTATTAGTAATTAAATTTATTTAATCTCAAAGAAGTTTGATTTAATACTTTATGGTATTAAAATTTTTAAATACAAACCTATCACAACTATGAACTCCGTCATTATAAAAATAAAGTAAATAAATCCAGTTTCAGGTTGAATTGATTACCACTATTTTATAAATAAATATTTACTTATTACTGGGGTTACCACAAACTCATGGTATTCAAAATAATAAAATCTTAGAATGAATAAGGACAACTCTGGATAACTCAGGACAGATTGAATTAAAAAAAAATCAAAAATATTTTTCTAGTTTTTAAAATTCTAAGACCATTGTTTTGTAGATTTTGGGTGTGATTAAATTTACTTATTTTCAACATTTATTTTTATAACCATTTCTGTTAAAGAGTTTGATTTTTTGAAGCTAATAAAGTATTTCATATTGGTTAGTCTATTTAAAAAAATATTCAACATGACTTAAGACAGTTTAAGGTCATTAAAGATAGTTTTTTATCACTCAGGACAACTTTTTGAATCAATGAGTGGCAACGCTTATTTTTAGTCAAAATGTAAACTATGTTTGTTTCATAATTATTTACCCTTTATAATAGTTAATAAAAATGGTAAAAAGTGTATTTATTTTATTGTTTATAGAGCCATAGAGTTTACTATTGTTAAATACGACCTTTTTTCAATATTGTTTAATAACTACCATTTAAAGTTTACTGAAAAATTTATAAGTTTCCAAAGAAAAACTTTAGGTATAACAAACAAAGCTCATCTTTAAATTATTAATATTTTAATTTTATTTTTCATAGAAGAAAGTTTAGTTAAACAATGCTTACTAATAAACTTCAGTATAGCAGAACATAAAGTTATGAAAGTATCAAAATTGTCATTGTATAAAAAGCTTAAAGAATTGTAGTTGCTGACTACAATTCTTTTGTAGTTTTAAATTTTTGTTTGTTTTAAATTGTTATTCTGTTCTTAGATTATCCTAACTTTTTTTAAAAATATTTCTAACAAAATAACTTTTGTCCATCATCTTTTAGTTATTGTAGACTGAAATCTTTAACCTCAATATTTGGAATCAAAATGTTGACATAATACTTGTCAGTTTAGTAGAAACAAACTGTTTTTATTAAAAGAAAATTAACTGATTAATCACACAATAAATCTAACTTTTTTTTACATTAATAAAAAGCAACCAGTTATTTTTTAGCACTATAACAAAGTTAAAATGTCATTTGTGTTAAATTTCTTGTCAGTTGATTAATTTATATAAACTTTTACAACTGTTAATTACTAGTTGTTCAAACATACAATTGATAACTAGATCAACCCTTATTTCTTTAATTGAGATGTTTCATTCTTTATACGATTGCAATAAATTTAATAAGTTTATGCATTGTTATTATTTAAGAGGAATAATTTTTTAATGATCAATAGACAGTTTATAAATAAAATGTATTTTGAAGAAAAAGCTTAAACTATTTTGAAAGTTTATAATTAGTACACAATTTTATGATATAAACACCAATAACATTCTAATATAAATACTCTTTTACTTAGGACATGGATAAACAACCATTTAGTACAAACATGTAAAGCTTACTGAATAAGCTCTTTAAAAGATACATTTCCAACATGTCATTACTGGTGCTCAAGGAGGCTTTATAAAATGGTTTGTTATAAAATTTTGATGAAAATAGACACAAAAAACTGACAGTAAACTATTTTATACATAAAGTTTCCTTGTCTATAGATGGTAGGTTTTATTCAAAATACAATATTTATCTTTTTAGCATTAAATTATAATACTTACCTAAACCAAGCCAGGCACTTTTAAAAACAGTTATTTTTTATGATTCTTAATACTTTTTATTTGTTGTATTTAATTATTTTGTGTATAAATAACTGTATTATGTTGTATAGTATATCAAGTAGTTAAGCAACTAAAATTTAAATACAATCATTTAACTAAAAAGTTTATACTGTTACTTTTTGCTTGTTTTTTAGGAACATAAAACTGTTTGACTCAACAAGATTTAATCACAAAAAGTAAAATTTTATTATTATACACATAAAAATAAAAGAATATTTTTATTTCTAAATGAAATAACTACTTATTTATTTTGTTTATTTATAATTTTACCGTTTAATGATGAGCGATCTGTTTAGTTAATAACTAATAATAAAATACTGTCAAACATTTTAATAACTCTACAGTCTGCCTAGCTAATAAAAGCACCAAAAACCCTTTATTTAAAGGGTTTAAAAAAATGTTTAATCTCATTACACATAATTAGATATTAAAAAAATTAAATAAATTGTAGTTTTTACATCCTAAAAAATTAAAGCAGTTGTTTTAAAGTTTTTAAAATACACACATGAAACATATAACATATCTAGAAAAAAAAATCTGATTATTTATAATGCTCATACACTGTTTTTTTTACAGTATAATTCACATTTAACGTTTTGTGACGTACTGGTTTTTTTGAACATAATTTAGTCCAAAACGTACAATTCCTATACTTTTCTTTTATCAGGTTGACCAGTAGTAGCACCTTTGGATATTGACATACCCGTAAGAATCTTGGAGCTTTTCGAGTGGAAAACTGAAACAGTTCGTGGAAAACCAACACAATCCATGAATCGTTAGTCATTGCTCAAGGGATTTGCAGACTGAAAAGGTATGTTTTGAAATTTATATTAAGTTTAACCAAAAAATTTTACAATAAATGTTTTTTAAATACATGAAAAGCATGCCTTATATTGATTGAAGTTCATATATGTTATGATGGAATTTAATAATATATATGTTATATTAGAAAGCTTTATAAAAGCAATATGATACTATGGAAATGAAAAACCGAGTCATAACTGCAATTAATTTTTTATTATATTAAAGTGTAGATCTACAATAATATACGAACTGACACTTTAATGGTAATATTCTAAATTAAACCGCTTCAAGTTAAATTTAAAGTTTTTAAAAAAATTTAACTATTATTGAATTAAACTATTTAAACAAACTGAAATAAAAAAACACCTTGCTTATGTTAAATGTTGCAAACTAAAAGAAGCCCTTTATTAAATTTGACTTGAATGTTTAAACAGTGCAGTGTTTAATAAATTTTTATAGATGTGATGTAATAATTATGCTGCATAGCTTAAGGAAAAACTAATTTGACTCATTTTCGTATGAACTGTAGGGATTAAATTGCATTTTGAATTTGCATAAGGCACAATATTACAAAAATATGCTCATTTGTGAATTATGATGTCATAAAACATGAAAAGTTGTTAAAATTCTTTTAAAAATATGCATATCAATATAAAAATCCATTCAGAAATATTTTAAGTGCCATGTAAACATCAAAAATGGATAGTATGAGATTTTTGTGGGTCAATTAATTTATACAGCAATCATCTCCAAAGTACTCTTTACCATTACAAAATGTTTTCTTTTATACTAAAACAAAACTTCATGCATTAATAAGAGCTGACTTCAAAAGAAAAAAACTGTATAAGTTTGTGTGTATACTAATAGCATTTATTTACAAAAAAAATATAGAATAACTAATTGAATGTTATTATGTAATTTATAAGAAAGCTTCTTTAATTTTATAGAGCCTATTATAGTTTTTATTAGATTTATTAGTAGTAAGTAAATTACAGTTTTTTTTTCATTCTGACTGAAATACAAGACTCATTTGTTTTATATAATATTGTTTGTATTTATTTTTACGTAATTTTGAACTATGCAAAAAATAAAATTTGGATAGGAAAATTTTTGTTTCCGGACTTTGAAAAGTCGAATTTTTGACGTTTTCGTTGCTTGAAAAAAGTAAAAACTGCTTACAATAGAAACACTTATTATTAGGTCTGAAACACAGTGAGTTCCTAGGTGACCTGCGACACAAAAAAAAGTAAAAATTAAAGTCGTACACACGCCTGAAGAGGTGTGGCTGGCGACTAAAAAAAAGTAAAAACGAAACGGTCGTAGGACACTTACCGGAATTCAGTGTGACGGGCTTTAAAAAAAAAGTAAAACCGACCCTGGCCTCCGCCCTTTACCTAGATTAACCGTTTCAGGCTTTAAAAAAAGTAAAAATATTTCATCGAAAGTAGGGCGAAAGTAGCAATTTTACGTATTTTCAGCGCAAACATCGTATTTTAACAAAAAAGTGCAAAAATATAATGAGGTGCAGCGCGAATCGACGGTCCAACAAACGGTGCCGGGAAAATTTTAGGGGGGAGGGGCGCGGGAAAACCCGTTTTCGGGGTCCCGTGGGAGTGCGGAAACACTGGTTTTGGTCCGGTAGAGGTCATTTTTGGTACCAAATTTGGGTGGGAAAATTTTTGTTTTCGGACTTTGAAAATTTGAAATTTTGGTGTTTTTCGTTGATTAAAAAAAGTAAAAATCGCTTACAGTAGAAACATTTTGGCGTTTTCGGTTTGAAAAAAAAAGTAAAAATTATTAGGTCTGAAACACAGTGAGTTCCGAGGTGACCTGCGACACAAAAAAAAGTAAAAATTAAAGTCGTACACACGCCTGAAGAGGTGTGGCGGGCGAATAAAAAAAAAGTAAAAACGAAACGGTCGTAGGACACTTACCGGAATTCAGTGTGACGGGCTTTAAAAAAAAAGTAAAACCGACCCTGGCCTCCGCCCTTTACCTAGATTAACCGTTTCAGGCTTTAAAAAAAGTAAAAATATTTCATCGAAAGTAGGGCGAAAGTAGCAATTTTACGTATTTTCAGCGCAAACATCGTATTTTAACAAAAAAGTGCAAAATTATAATGAGGTGCAGCGCGAATCGACGGTCCAACAAACGGTGCCGGGAAAATTTTAGGGGGGAGGGGCGCGGGAAAACCCGTTTTCGGGGTCCCGTGGGAGTGCGGAAACACTGGTTTTGGTCCGGTAGAGGTCATTTTTGGTACCAAATTTGGGTGGGAAAATTTTTGTTTTCGGACTTTGAAAATTTGAAATTTTGGTGTTTTTCGTTGATTAAAAAAAGTAAAAATCGCTTACAGTAGAAACATTTTGGCGTTTTCGGTTTGAAAAAAAAAGTAAAAATTATTAGGTCTGAAACACAGTGAGTTCCGAGGTGACCTGCGACACAAAAAAAAGTAAAAATTAAAGTCGTACACACGCCTGAAGAGGTGTGGCGGGCGAATAAAAAAAAAGTAAAAACGAAACGGTCGTAGGACACTTACCGGAATTCAGTGTGACGGGCTTTAAAAAAAAAGTAAAACCGACCCTGGCCTCCGCCCTTTACCTAGATTAACCGTTTCAGGCTTTAAAAAAAGTAAAAATATTTCATCGAAAGTAGGGCGAAAGTAGCAATTTTACGTATTTTCAGCGCAAACATCGTATTTTAACAAAAAAGTGCAAAATTATAATGAGGTGCAGCGCGAATCGACGGTCCAACAAACGGTGCCGGGAAAATTTTAGGGGGGAGGGGCGCGGGAAAACCCGTTTTCGGGGTCCCGTGGGAGTGCGGAAACACTGGTTTTGGTCCGGTAGAGGTCATTTTTGGTACCAAATTTGGGTGGGAAAATTTTTGTTTTCGGACTTTGAAAATTTGAAATTTTGGTGTTTTTCGTTGATTAAAAAAAGTAAAAATCGCTTACAGTAGAAACATTTTGGCGTTTTCGGTTTGAAAAAAAAAGTAAAAATTATTAGGTCTGAAACACAGTGAGTTCCGAGGTGACCTGCGACACAAAAAAAAGTAAAAATTAAAGTCGTACACACGCCTGAAGAGGTGTGGCTGGCGACTAAAAAAAAGTAAAAACGAAACGGTCGTAGGACACTTACCGGAATTCAGTGTGACGGGCTTTAAAAAAAAAGTAAAACCGACCCTGGCCTCCGCCCTTTACCTAGATTAACCGTTTCAGGCTTTAAAAAAAGTAAAAATATTTCATCGAAAGTAGGGCGAAAGTAGCAATTTTACGTATTTTCAGCGCAAACATCGTATTTTAACAAAAAAGTGCAAAAATATAATGAGGTGCAGCGCGAATCGACGGTCCAACAAACGGTGCCGGGAAAATTTTAGGGGGGAGGGGCGCGGGAAAACCCGTTTTCGGGGTCCCGTGGGAGTGCGGAAACACTGGTTTTGGTCCGGTAGAGGTCATTTTTGGTACCAAATTTGGGTGGGAAAATTTTTGTTTTCGGACTTTGAAAATTTGAAATTTTGGTGTTTTTCGTTGATTAAAAAAAGTAAAAATCGCTTACAGTAGAAACATTTTGGCGTTTTCGGTTTGAAAAAAAAAGTAAAAATTATTAGGTCTGAAACACAGTGAGTTCCGAGGTGACCTGCGACACAAAAAAAAGTAAAAATTAAAGTCGTACACACGCCTGAAGAGGTGTGGCGGGCGAATAAAAAAAAAGTAAAAACGAAACGGTCGTAGGACACTTACCGGAATTCAGTGTGACGGGCTTTAAAAAAAAAGTAAAACCGACCCTGGCCTCCGCCCTTTACCTAGATTAACCGTTTCAGGCTTTAAAAAAAGTAAAAATATTTCATCGAAAGTAGGGCGAAAGTAGCAATTTTACGTATTTTCAGCGCAAACATCGTATTTTAACAAAAAAGTGCAAAATTATAATGAGGTGCAGCGCGAATCGACGGTCCAACAAACGGTGCCGGGAAAATTTTAGGGGGGAGGGGCGCGGGAAAACCCGTTTTCGGGGTCCCGTGGGAGTGCGGAAACACTGGTTTTGGTCCGGTAGAGGTCATTTTTGGTACCAAATTTGGGTGGGAAAATTTTTGTTTTCGGACTTTGAAAATTTGAAATTTTGGTGTTTTTCGTTGATTAAAAAAAGTAAAAATCGCTTACAGTAGAAACATTTTGGCGTTTTCGGTTTGAAAAAAAAAGTAAAAATTATTAGGTCTGAAACACAGTGAGTTCCGAGGTGACCTGCGACACAAAAAAAAGTAAAAATTAAAGTCGTACACACGCCTGAAGAGGTGTGGCGGGCGAATAAAAAAAAAGTAAAAACGAAACGGTCGTAGGACACTTACCGGAATTCAGTGTGACGGGCTTTAAAAAAAAAGTAAAACCGACCCTGGCCTCCGCCCTTTACCTAGATTAACCGTTTCAGGCTTTAAAAAAAGTAAAAATATTTCATCGAAAGTAGGGCGAAAGTAGCAATTTTACGTATTTTCAGCGCAAACATCGTATTTTAACAAAAAAGTGCAAAATTATAATGAGGTGCAGCGCGAATCGACGGTCCAACAAACGGTGCCGGGAAAATTTTAGGGGGGAGGGGCGCGGGAAAACCCGTTTTCGGGGTCCCGTGGGAGTGCGGAAACACTGGTTTTGGTCCGGTAGAGGTCATTTTTGGTACCAAATTTGGGTGGGAAAATTTTTGTTTTCGGACTTTGAAAATTTGAAATTTTGGTGTTTTTCGTTGATTAAAAAAAGTAAAAATCGCTTACAGTAGAAACATTTTGGCGTTTTCGGTTTGAAAAAAAAAGTAAAAATTATTAGGTCTGAAACACAGTGAGTTCCGAGGTGACCTGCGACACAAAAAAAAGTAAAAATTAAAGTCGTACACACGCCTGAAGAGGTGTGGCGGGCGAATAAAAAAAAAGTAAAAACGAAACGGTCGTAGGACACTTACCGGAATTCAGTGTGACGGGCTTTAAAAAAAAAGTAAAACCGACCCTGGCCTCCGCCCTTTACCTAGATTAACCGTTTCAGGCTTTAAAAAAAGTAAAAATATTTCATTGAAAGTAGGGCGAAAGTAGCAATTTTACGTATTTTCAGCGCAAACATCGTATTTTAACAAAAAAGTGCAAAAATATAATGGGGTGCAGCGCGAATCGACGGTCCAACAAACGGTGCCGGGAAAATTTTAGGGGGGAGGGGCGCGGGAAAACCCGTTTTCGGGGTCCCGTGGGAGTGCGAAAACACTGGTTTTGGTCCGGTAGAGGTCATTTTTGGTACCAAATTTGGGTGGGAAAATTTTTGTTTTCGGACTTTGAAAATTTGAAATTTTGGTGTTTTTCGTTGATTAAAAAAAGTAAAAATCGCTTACAGTAGAAACATTTTGGCGTTTTCGATTTGAAAAAAAAAGTAAAAATTATTAGGTCTGAAACACAGTGAGTTCCGAGGTGACCTGCGACACAAAAAAAAGTAAAAATTAAAGTCGTACACACGCCTGAAGAGGTGTGGCTGGCGACTAAAAAAAAGTAAAAACGAAACGGTCGTAGGACACTTACCGGAATTCAGTGTGACGGGCTTTAAAAAAAAAGTAAAACCGACCCTGGCCTCCGCCCTTTACCTAGATTAACCGTTTCAGGCTTTAAAAAAAGTAAAAATATTTCATCGAAAGTAGGGCGAAAGTAGCAATTTTACGTATTTTCAGCGCAAACATCGTATTTTAACAAAAAAGTGCAAAAATATAATGAGGTGCAGCGCGAATCGACGGTCCAACAAACGGTGCCGGGAAAATTTTAGGGGGGAGGGGCGCGGGAAAACCCGTTTTCGGGGTCCCGTGGGAGTGCGGAAACACTGGTTTTGGTCCGGTAGAGGTCATTTTTGGTACCAAATTTGGGTGGGAAAATTTTTGTTTTCGGACTTTGAAAATTTGAAATTTTGGTGTTTTTCGTTGATTAAAAAAAGTAAAAATCGCTTACAGTAGAAACATTTTGGCGTTTTCGGTTTGAAAAAAAAAGTAAAAATTATTAGGTCTGAAACACAGTGAGTTCCGAGGTGACCTGCGACACAAAAAAAAGTAAAAATTAAAGTCGTACACACGCCTGAAGAGGTGTGGCGGGCGAATAAAAAAAAAGTAAAAACGAAACGGTCGTAGGACACTTACCGGAATTCAGTGTGACGGGCTTTAAAAAAAAAGTAAAACCGACCCTGGCCTCCGCCCTTTACCTAGATTAACCGTTTCAGGCTTTAAAAAAAGTAAAAATATTTCATCGAAAGTAGGGCGAAAGTAGCAATTTTACGTATTTTCAGCGCAAACATCGTATTTTAACAAAAAAGTGCAAAATTATAATGAGGTGCAGCGCGAATCGACGGTCCAACAAACGGTGCCGGGAAAATTTTAGGGGGGAGGGGCGCGGGAAAACCCGTTTTCGGGGTCCCGTGGGAGTGCGGAAACACTGGTTTTGGTCCGGTAGAGGTCATTTTTGGTACCAAATTTGGGTGGGAAAATTTTTGTTTTCGGACTTTGAAAATTTGAAATTTTGGTGTTTTTCGTTGATTAAAAAAAGTAAAAATCGCTTACAGTAGAAACATTTTGGCGTTTTCGGTTTGAAAAAAAAAGTAAAAATTATTAGGTCTGAAACACAGTGAGTTCCGAGGTGACCTGCGACACAAAAAAAAGTAAAAATTAAAGTCGTACACACGCCTGAAGAGGTGTGGCGGGCGAATAAAAAAAAAGTAAAAACGAAACGGTCGTAGGACACTTACCGGAATTCAGTGTGACGGGCTTTAAAAAAAAAGTAAAACCGACCCTGGCCTCCGCCCTTTACCTAGATTAACCGTTTCAGGCTTTAAAAAAAGTAAAAATATTTCATCGAAAGTAGGGCGAAAGTAGCAATTTTACGTATTTTCAGCGCAAACATCGTATTTTAACAAAAAAGTGCAAAATTATAATGAGGTGCAGCGCGAATCGACGGTCCAACAAACGGTGCCGGGAAAATTTTAGGGGGGAGGGGCGCGGGAAAACCCGTTTTCGGGGTCCCGTGGGAGTGCGGAAACACTGGTTTTGGTCCGGTAGAGGTCATTTTTGGTACCAAATTTGGGTGGGAAAATTTTTGTTTTCGGACTTTGAAAATTTGAAATTTTGGTGTTTTTCGTTGATTAAAAAAAGTAAAAATCGCTTACAGTAGAAACATTTTGGCGTTTTCGGTTTGAAAAAAAAAGTAAAAATTATTAGGTCTGAAACACAGTGAGTTCCGAGGTGACCTGCGACACAAAAAAAAGTAAAAATTAAAGTCGTACACACGCCTGAAGAGGTGTGGCGGGCGAATAAAAAAAAAGTAAAAACGAAACGGTCGTAGGACACTTACCGGAATTCAGTGTGACGGGCTTTAAAAAAAAAGTAAAACCGACCCTGGCCTCCGCCCTTTACCTAGATTAACCGTTTCAGGCTTTAAAAAAAGTAAAAATATTTCATTGAAAGTAGGGCGAAAGTAGCAATTTTACGTATTTTCAGCGCAAACATCGTATTTTAACAAAAAAGTGCAAAAATATAATGGGGTGCAGCGCGAATCGACGGTCCAACAAACGGTGCCGGGAAAATTTTAGGGGGGAGGGGCGCGGGAAAACCCGTTTTCGGGGTCCCGTGGGAGTGCGAAAACACTGGTTTTGGTCCGGTAGAGGTCATTTTTGGTACCAAATTTGGGTGGGAAAATTTTTGTTTTCGGACTTTGAAAATTTGAAATTTTGGTGTTTTTCGTTGATTAAAAAAAGTAAAAATCGCTTACAGTAGAAACATTTTGGCGTTTTCGGTTTGAAAAAAAAAGTAAAAATTATTAGGTCTGAAACACAGTGAGTTCCGAGGTGACCTGCGACACAAAAAAAAGTAAAAATTAAAGTCGTACACACGCCTGAAGAGGTGTGGCGGGCGAATAAAAAAAAAGTAAAAACGAAACGGTCGTAGGACACTTACCGGAATTCAGTGTGACGGGCTTTAAAAAAAAAGTAAAACCGACCCTGGCCTCCGCCCTTTACCTAGATTAACCGTTTCAGGCTTTAAAAAAAGTAAAAATATTTCATCGAAAGTAGGGCGAAAGTAGCAATTTTACGTATTTTCAGCGCAAACATCGTATTTTAACAAAAAAGTGCAAAAATATAATGGGGTGCAGCGCGAATCGACGGTCCAACAAACGGTGCCGGGAAAATTTTAGGGGGGAGGGGCGCGGAAAAACCCGTTTTCGGGGTCCCGTGGGAGTGCGAAAACACTGGTTTAGGTCCGGTAGAGGTCATTTTTGGTACCAAATTTGGGTGGGAAAATTTTTGTTTTCGGACTTTGAAAATTTGAAATTTTGGTGTTTTTCGTTGCTTAAAAAAAGTAAAAATCGCTTACAGTAGAAACATTTTGGCGTTTTCGATTTGAAAAAAAAAGTAAAAATTATTAGGTCTGAAACACAGTGAGTTCCGAGGTGACCTGCGACACAAAAAAAAGTAAAAATTAAAGTCGTACACACGCCTGAAGAGGTGTGGCTGGCGACTAAAAAAAAGTAAAAACGAAACGGTCGTAGGACACTTACCGGAATTCAGTGTGACGGGCTTTAAAAAAAAAGTAAAACCGACCCTGGCCTCCGCCCTTTACCTAGATTAACCGTTTCAGGCTTTAAAAAAAGTAAAAATATTTCATCGAAAGTAGGGCGAAAGTAGCAATTTTACGTATTTTCAGCGCAAACATCGTATTTTAACAAAAAAGTGCAAAAATATAATGAGGTGCAGCGCGAATCGACGGTCCAACAAACGGTGCCGGGAAAATTTTAGGGGGGAGGGGCGCGGGAAAACCCGTTTTCGGGGTCCCGTGGGAGTGCGGAAACACTGGTTTTGGTCCGGTAGAGGTCATTTTTGGTACCAAATTTGGGTGGGAAAATTTTTGTTTTCGGACTTTGAAAATTTGAAATTTTGGTGTTTTTCGTTGATTAAAAAAAGTAAAAATCGCTTACAGTAGAAACATTTTGGCGTTTTCGGTTTGAAAAAAAAAGTAAAAATTATTAGGTCTGAAACACAGTGAGTTCCGAGGTGACCTGCGACACAAAAAAAAGTAAAAATTAAAGTCGTACACACGCCTGAAGAGGTGTGGCGGGCGAATAAAAAAAAAGTAAAAACGAAACGGTCGTAGGACACTTACCGGAATTCAGTGTGACGGGCTTTAAAAAAAAAGTAAAACCGACCCTGGCCTCCGCCCTTTACCTAGATTAACCGTTTCAGGCTTTAAAAAAAGTAAAAATATTTCATCGAAAGTAGGGCGAAAGTAGCAATTTTACGTATTTTCAGCGCAAACATCGTATTTTAACAAAAAAGTGCAAAAATATAATGAGGTGCAGCGCGAATCGACGGTCCAACAAACGGTGCCGGGAAAATTTTAGGGGGGAGGGGCGCGGGAAAACCCGTTTTCGGGGTCCCGTGGGAGTGCGGAAACACTGGTTTTGGTCCGGTAGAGGTCATTTTTGGTACCAAATTTGGGTGGGAAAATTTTTGTTTTCGGACTTTGAAAATTTGAAATTTTGGTGTTTTTCGTTGATTAAAAAAAGTAAAAATCGCTTACAGTAGAAACATTTTGGCGTTTTCGGTTTGAAAAAAAAAGTAAAAATTATTAGGTCTGAAACACAGTGAGTTCCGAGGTGACCTGCGACACAAAAAAAAGTAAAAATTAAAGTCGTACACACGCCTGAAGAGGTGTGGCGGGCGAATAAAAAAAAAGTAAAAACGAAACGGTCGTAGGACACTTACCGGAATTCAGTGTGACGGGCTTTAAAAAAAAAGTAAAACCGACCCTGGCCTCCGCCCTTTACCTAGATTAACCGTTTCAGGCTTTAAAAAAAGTAAAAATATTTCATTGAAAGTAGGGCGAAAGTAGCAATTTTACGTATTTTCAGCGCAAACATCGTATTTTAACAAAAAAGTGCAAAAATATAATGGGGTGCAGCGCGAATCGACGGTCCAACAAACGGTGCCGGGAAAATTTTAGGGGGGAGGGGCGCGGGAAAACCCGTTTTCGGGGTCCCGTGGGAGTGCGAAAACACTGGTTTTGGTCCGGTAGAGGTCATTTTTGGTACCAAATTTGGGTGGGAAAATTTTTGTTTTCGGACTTTGAAAATTTGAAATTTTGGTGTTTTTCGTTGATTAAAAAAAGTAAAAATCGCTTACAGTAGAAACATTTTGGCGTTTTCGGTTTGAAAAAAAAAGTAAAAATTATTAGGTCTGAAACACAGTGAGTTCCGAGGTGACCTGCGACACAAAAAAAAGTAAAAATTAAAGTCGTACACACGCCTGAAGAGGTGTGGCGGGCGAATAAAAAAAAAGTAAAAACGAAACGGTCGTAGGACACTTACCGGAATTCAGTGTGACGGGCTTTAAAAAAAAAGTAAAACCGACCCTGGCCTCCGCCCTTTACCTAGATTAACCGTTTCAGGCTTTAAAAAAAGTAAAAATATTTCATCGAAAGTAGGGCGAAAGTAGCAATTTTACGTATTTTCAGCGCAAACATCGTATTTTAACAAAAAAGTGCAAAAATATAATGAGGTGCAGCGCGAATCGACGGTCCAACAAACGGTGCCGGGAAAATTTTAGGGGGGAGGGGCGCGGGAAAACCCGTTTTCGGGGTCCCGTGGGAGTGCGGAAACACTGGTTTTGGTCCGGTAGAGGTCATTTTTGGTACCAAATTTGGGTGGGAAAATTTTTGTTTTCGGACTTTGAAAATTTGAAATTTTGGTGTTTTTCGTTGATTAAAAAAAGTAAAAATCGCTTACAGTAGAAACATTTTGGCGTTTTCGGTTTGAAAAAAAAAGTAAAAATTATTAGGTCTGAAACACAGTGAGTTCCGAGGTGACCTGCGACACAAAAAAAAGTAAAAATTAAAGTCGTACACACGCCTGAAGAGGTGTGGCGGGCGAATAAAAAAAAAGTAAAAACGAAACGGTCGTAGGACACTTACCGGAATTCAGTGTGACGGGCTTTAAAAAAAAAGTAAAACCGACCCTGGCCTCCGCCCTTTACCTAGATTAACCGTTTCAGGCTTTAAAAAAAGTAAAAATATTTCATCGAAAGTAGGGCGAAAGTAGCAATTTTACGTATTTTCAGCGCAAACATCGTATTTTAACAAAAAAGTGCAAAATTATAATGAGGTGCAGCGCGAATCGACGGTCCAACAAACGGTGCCGGGAAAATTTTAGGGGGGAGGGGCGCGGGAAAACCCGTTTTCGGGGTCCCGTGGGAGTGCGGAAACACTGGTTTTGGTCCGGTAGAGGTCATTTTTGGTACCAAATTTGGGTGGGAAAATTTTTGTTTTCGGACTTTGAAAATTTGAAATTTTGGTGTTTTTCGTTGATTAAAAAAAGTAAAAATCGCTTACAGTAGAAACATTTTGGCGTTTTCGGTTTGAAAAAAAAAGTAAAAATTATTAGGTCTGAAACACAGTGAGTTCCGAGGTGACCTGCGACACAAAAAAAAGTAAAAATTAAAGTCGTACACACGCCTGAAGAGGTGTGGCGGGCGAATAAAAAAAAAGTAAAAACGAAACGGTCGTAGGACACTTACCGGAATTCAGTGTGACGGGCTTTAAAAAAAAAGTAAAACCGACCCTGGCCTCCGCCCTTTACCTAGATTAACCGTTTCAGGCTTTAAAAAAAGTAAAAATATTTCATCGAAAGTAGGGCGAAAGTAGCAATTTTACGTATTTTCAGCGCAAACATCGTATTTTAACAAAAAAGTGCAAAATTATAATGAGGTGCAGCGCGAATCGACGGTCCAACAAACGGTGCCGGGAAAATTTTAGGGGGGAGGGGCGCGGGAAAACCCGTTTTCGGGGTCCCGTGGGAGTGCGGAAACACTGGTTTTGGTCCGGTAGAGGTCATTTTTGGTACCAAATTTGGGTGGGAAAATTTTTGTTTTCGGACTTTGAAAATTTGAAATTTTGGTGTTTTTCGTTGATTAAAAAAAGTAAAAATCGCTTACAGTAGAAACATTTTGGCGTTTTCGGTTTGAAAAAAAAAGTAAAAATTATTAGGTCTGAAACACAGTGAGTTCCGAGGTGACCTGCGACACAAAAAAAAGTAAAAATTAAAGTCGTACACACGCCTGAAGAGGTGTGGCGGGCGAATAAAAAAAAAGTAAAAACGAAACGGTCGTAGGACACTTACCGGAATTCAGTGTGACGGGCTTTAAAAAAAAAGTAAAACCGACCCTGGCCTCCGCCCTTTACCTAGATTAACCGTTTCAGGCTTTAAAAAAAGTAAAAATATTTCATCGAAAGTAGGGCGAAAGTAGCAATTTTACGTATTTTCAGCGCAAACATCGTATTTTAACAAAAAAGTGCAAAATTATAATGAGGTGCAGCGCGAATCGACGGTCCAACAAACGGTGCCGGGAAAATTTTAGGGGGGAGGGGCGCGGGAAAACCCGTTTTCGGGGTCCCGTGGGAGTGCGGAAACACTGGTTTTGGTCCGGTAGAGGTCATTTTTGGTACCAAATTTGGGTGGGAAAATTTTTGTTTTCGGACTTTGAAAATTTGAAATTTTGGTGTTTTTCGTTGATTAAAAAAAGTAAAAATCGCTTACAGTAGAAACATTTTGGCGTTTTCGGTTTGAAAAAAAAAGTAAAAATTATTAGGTCTGAAACACAGTGAGTTCCGAGGTGACCTGCGACACAAAAAAAAGTAAAAATTAAAGTCGTACACACGCCTGAAGAGGTGTGGCGGGCGAATAAAAAAAAAGTAAAAACGAAACGGTCGTAGGACACTTACCGGAATTCAGTGTGACGGGCTTTAAAAAAAAAGTAAAACCGACCCTGGCCTCCGCCCTTTACCTAGATTAACCGTTTCAGGCTTTAAAAAAAGTAAAAATATTTCATTGAAAGTAGGGCGAAAGTAGCAATTTTACGTATTTTCAGCGCAAACATCGTATTTTAACAAAAAAGTGCAAAAATATAATGGGGTGCAGCGCGAATCGACGGTCCAACAAACGGTGCCGGGAAAATTTTAGGGGGGAGGGGCGCGGGAAAACCCGTTTTCGGGGTCCCGTGGGAGTGCGAAAACACTGGTTTTGGTCCGGTAGAGGTCATTTTTGGTACCAAATTTGGGTGGGAAAATTTTTGTTTTCGGACTTTGAAAATTTGAAATTTTGGTGTTTTTCGTTGATTAAAAAAAGTAAAAATCGCTTACAGTAGAAACATTTTGGCGTTTTCGGTTTGAAAAAAAAAGTAAAAATTATTAGGTCTGAAACACAGTGAGTTCCGAGGTGACCTGCGACACAAAAAAAAGTAAAAATTAAAGTCGTACACACGCCTGAAGAGGTGTGGCGGGCGAATAAAAAAAAAGTAAAAACGAAACGGTCGTAGGACACTTACCGGAATTCAGTGTGACGGGCTTTAAAAAAAAAGTAAAACCGACCCTGGCCTCCGCCCTTTACCTAGATTAACCGTTTCAGGCTTTAAAAAAAGTAAAAATATTTCATCGAAAGTAGGGCGAAAGTAGCAATTTTACGTATTTTCAGCGCAAACATCGTATTTTAACAAAAAAGTGCAAAAATATAATGGGGTGCAGCGCGAATCGACGGTCCAACAAACGGTGCCGGGAAAATTTTAGGGGGGAGGGGCGCGGAAAAACCCGTTTTCGGGGTCCCGTGGGAGTGCGAAAACACTGGTTTAGGTCCGGTAGAGGTCATTTTTGGTACCAAATTTGGGTGGGAAAATTTTTGTTTTCGGACTTTGAAAATTTGAAATTTTGGTGTTTTTCGTTGCTTAAAAAAAGTAAAAATCGCTTACAGTAGAAACATTTTGGCGTTTTCGATTTGAAAAAAAAAGTAAAAATTATTAGGTCTGAAACACAGTGAGTTCCGAGGTGACCTGCGACACAAAAAAAAGTAAAAATTAAAGTCGTACACACGCCTGAAGAGGTGTGGCTGGCGACTAAAAAAAAGTAAAAACGAAACGGTCGTAGGACACTTACCGGAATTCAGTGTGACGGGCTTTAAAAAAAAAGTAAAACCGACCCTGGCCTCCGCCCTTTACCTAGATTAACCGTTTCAGGCTTTAAAAAAAGTAAAAATATTTCATCGAAAGTAGGGCGAAAGTAGCAATTTTACGTATTTTCAGCGCAAACATCGTATTTTAACAAAAAAGTGCAAAAATATAATGAGGTGCAGCGCGAATCGACGGTCCAACAAACGGTGCCGGGAAAATTTTAGGGGGGAGGGGCGCGGGAAAACCCGTTTTCGGGGTCCCGTGGGAGTGCGGAAACACTGGTTTTGGTCCGGTAGAGGTCATTTTTGGTACCAAATTTGGGTGGGAAAATTTTTGTTTTCGGACTTTGAAAATTTGAAATTTTGGTGTTTTTCGTTGATTAAAAAAAGTAAAAATCGCTTACAGTAGAAACATTTTGGCGTTTTC
>NW_028140582.1:0-22309 GCF_965202585.1 Thalia democratica | reverse complement strand
TCTTATTTATCAAACAAAAGCTGTAAACAAAACTTGACCTTTTTTTACACAGAACACTAAAGAAACGTAACATTTTAATTTAATCAACTGCAGACTATATTTTTGAAAAAATTAGTTGGCTGTGTGGCCACAGATAAAAGTATTTAATAATATAAAAATTATACATACTTTTGTAAGTACAGTAGGGCCTTATATCTATTTAAAAATGTTAAAAAGCAATAACTATTTAGCATAATTACAATTAACAAGGTTAATGGATCTGAAATATATGGTTTGTTAATAAACTAATGTTTGTTTATTGAAATATTCAGGTAATAAAAGAATTACAGAAACAGTAAAATGTTAACAATAGTAAATAAAACAGATTACAAACGACGTATATAAACCGAGTTTTGTGAAATTTTAGTTTTTAAATGTTATTAGCACGTTAAAAACCTTATGAAGCTTTTTTAAAAAGTGTTTTTAATGTGTCTAAAAAAAATTCTATATAAAAAAATGATTTTTACTGAGTATTTAAATGAGTTAAACCCTTAATAAAAATAGTCTTATTAAAAATGTAATACTTCGTTGCGATAATTTGTGAACAAAATTTAGAAATTATCTAATTTATTCAGAACTTATTTTAACTTTTTAAAACAGAAATTAACTTACAAGAATATTATAATAAATCAGTAAACTATAGATTGAAAAAAAAAAGTAAGCGAGTATAAAATAGTAAAGTATAAATACACAGCTATTTGTATTTACTTTTCTTTCGCAGTTTTTTTTTAACAGTAAACTATAAATATAATCTTAAATATTGGCTAATGCCTTGTTTAAATCGTTTTAATACTTTGTTGAAATTATTTTTTTAAAACGTAAACAAAATATTTAGTATAAAAAGTATAAATTTTGATTAAGTTGTGAACAAATTTACAAATACTTAAGAAAAACACTGATATTTCTTTAGCGAACTTGTCTGTGGTTTTCGATTTATTTAGTTTACTTAACACTTTTACCCGCAATGCTCTAAAATTTTATGTAAAATGTTATCAGATCAAATAATAATGGTAAATAAACAAAAATGAAGTCATCTCCAAGGTAAGAGTTAATATTTTATTAGTAATTATGTTAATTATAATCAATTTCATAAATCTAAAATGAGTTGTTACAAAATGTTCATTTAAAATTATACCCATATTGTCTTTTGTGTTACAAAATTAAAGTTTAGTGTTATAATTAATTTATAACTTACCAAAACTAACAAAAATGTTAAATACTTAAAAAAGTGTTGCCACAAATTCAAAGAATTTAAAAAACTCTGGATGAATCAGGACAGTTTTAAGTCAATCAGGACAGTTTTTTTTGACTAAATGAGTAGCAAGCCTTTTACAAGAAACCACATGTTCTTTTTTATGTCAAAAGCAAGATATCACCTCAAAAGTAATGAATATTTTATTAATTTCATTTTGGGCTGCACATTTCTTTGATTTTTTCTGGAATTTGGAAACTTATAAAAAAACTACTATAACAACAGAAGAACATTGAGTTGTACACAATTTTTACATGTAAAATAATGAAATTTTGTTTTGAAACAAAAAATCTGTCATATAGATAACACTTTTTGGAAGTATAATTTTATATTTTGTTACAAAACACTTTTAGACCAGTTTTACAATAGGCTTTTAGTGTTTTTTTACTAATTAACACAATTTGTTACCTTAAACCTAATTCTTTACTAACAATGCACCCAAAAACTTTTATTTTAAAACCAAGAAGAATTTAAAAAAACCTGGAAGAAATTACTAAAAAGCCTTTGGCATTCCTGTAATTATAACAATTCATAAAAAGTAACAAAAGAGCCCCAAAATTAAGATCCAAAAGTAAAGAAAATATTTTTGTTGAGTTTCATTAACTCAAGTCACTTAATACAGCTATAATTTGGTTTTTTGTAGTTACAATTAGCACCACAATTCTTGGTTATAAAAAAGTAGAAAACTATATAAGCATACATAATGTTCAATGCTGTAATTACTGGCAACTCATTAATTCAGCTTGTCATAAGAGCTAAAAACTGTTGTTGTTTTATAATTAAAATTTATTTAAATTTTACCAGGTTTAAATCTTAAAATGTCACTGTAGTGTCATTTCAACCTTCTTGTTTCAATTCAATACTAATTTATAACTTGCATTCACTAAATAAACAAAGTCCACAACATTTCAAGTTCCTACAATTCTGTGTAGTGTAAATTATGTATAATAACAATATTTAAGCATTTTCAATGTTATTATTTTGACTTACAGAAACATTTTAAAAACAATTTTGAAAGTTGCTAAAACAAGGCTATTTTCTCATTTTACACATATTTTCACATTTTTCATCTACATAAAGTAATTAATTTGATCTTAAGGTATGTTTTTTTAAAATTACAACTTACCATTTTGATATATGGCTCTTTAAAAATTTCATATAAAGTTTAATTTCTGTACTTTAAATTGTCATGTTGCCAGAATTACAAGTGTTTGGCAAAATCTGCTTTATGAACCTTTTTTTACCATATCGTATTTAATTTTTTATGTGTTTGGCTAAATTTAATCAAAAAAAAAGTTTGCAGTAAAAGTTGTAAAGCTAAATTGTTTTATAATATAATAGTGTAAATTTTGATTCTTTTCCTTACAAAATAAATTAAAACAAAATAGCTAGAGTGCAGCTTTGAAAAAAAAAACTATTTTTAAGCAAGTTTACTCTATAATCCATATTTAAGTTTGCTATGGGTACTTCTAAAGATATTTAAATGAAGACCTAGCATGATGTTGCACTAATATCAAGCTGAAATTATATAATAAGCCTCATGTTTTAATTTATATTCAATTTCTTTACCCATAATTTTAGGTTTAAAATAAATGTTATTTAAGTGCAAAAAGAGACCTTGTTTTAAACAAGCTATTTAAACACATGACTACAATTAAATATATTTGTCATAAAATAATAAAAGCTAAATATTCAATCGCTTTTGTTTAAAAACACATCACTTTAAGTTTTATGTATTACGCATTATCCTACTATAATTAGATATTTTTTGTATAATTCTAAATATATAAAAATAAATTAAATTGTAGGTAATTAACTAGGATGACGTTGCACCCAATATCAAGCTGAAATTATATTATATTTTATGTCTTTTTTAGAGATAAATTAAACTAAACTTATTTATGACAAACTAATAAAACTTGAATATTTAATAGCTTTTATTTTACAATCTAAAGCAATTATATCAATACAATAATTTATATTGATTACGATACTGTAAGATAAAATTGATCAAGTATATTGGTTTTTAATAAACAAACTTAATTCTAACTATGTATTTATGTAGCTTGTTTTTTTTTCAGATTAAACATAATAGACTTAAAACATTGATTGTTAGCCTTAAATTATAAAAGACATAAGATATAATATAACTTCAGCCTGATATTGGTGCAATATCATCCTAGGTAATTATCTAAAAGGGTTTCATTAAAAAATAGGCAATTACCTAGGATGATGTTGCACCAAATATAGAGCTAAAGTTATATTATTTTTGATGTCTTTCTCACCATAATTATTGGCTAAAAATAATATTTTGTTAAAACATAAATAAAGTTAAACTTATTTATCAGAAGCTAATAAAACTTCGATATTTAATCGCTTTTATTCTACAATATAAAGCGATTATATAAATACAATAATTTATATTGATTACAATATGTAAAATAAAATCATTATATGTTTTATTTTGTAATAAACAAATTTAATTCTTAGTATGTATTTATATAGCTTGATTGAAACGAAGAAGTTTTTTAGACCAAAAAAAAATACACTGATTTTTACCCTACATTTATGATTTAAAAAGACATCAAGTACAATATAATTTTAGCTTGATTTTTGTGCGACAGCATCCTAGATAGTAACCTAATTGTAAACTACGTAATTGTTAAAGGCTATACAGTGTGTTAAGCATTTTTTTTTAATTTAAACACCTGGTTAAAAAAGACATAAACATGAGTACAAGGCTAATTATATAATTTCAGCTTAATATTGGTGTTACATCATGTTAGGTAGTTTTTTGATATTTATAAAACCTTTAAAATGTTTACCTTAAAACATTAAGTAAGTATGAAGTCTTACTCACAAACAAAACCCTTTATTTTGAAAACGTTACTGCATATAAATTTATAATTGTTTTTATATTACTGAAGAACTTTGAAAATTATCTTCTTAACTAAAACTTGTTCAAAAAATATATATAGTAAAAGCACATACAAATTTATAAAGCTTTATCTTATGTGCAGTAGCTTTGACAAGTATAATATAATGGATTTTAGTTAAATAAAAATTCAAGTTCGAACTCGAATTCTTAAAAAAATATTGAAGAGACCATATCTGAAAGAGTAAAATAAAATTAAATAAAAATCGTTACGTAAATCTTATTAATATCTACAAGCTGTTTTATCTTCTTTATAAAGTTTTAAATGTTTTTTGAGAATTTAAAAAACTGTTAAAAATATGTTTATTTAAAACTTATATTATATCTCAGTTATATATTTAAGATTTTGCATAAATTTTGATAAAATGGTTTGTAAATATAAATAAGACCTAAATGTCTTTTATGTTTATTTCATATCTACATTATTTTTTGAATTTTGACCCTTTAAACTTTTTTTTTAATTTGAAATATCCCAATTTAAATAGTCGTGCATTCCTGGTTTTTAACCAGAAAGTTCCCTTGCAAAAGAATTGTTTTGAATTTAGTTTTAGTTAAGTATGTTTATCACCACAGAAAAAAAAACTTGTAGTCAATTATTAAAAAGCAAAATAACAGTTGTAATTTACGCCATATTAAGAACTAATTATATTATATAGCAACCAAGAAGGTAGCAGCTGGCAGCTATTAATTAGGTTTTAAATCATCTGTCGATTCGAGCGACGAAAGTTCTTCTGAAAGCGAACCAGCAAAGAAGTCAGCCATAAGCAAACGCAGAAGTACCTACAGTGATTTCAGCAACTGGCCATCTTCGAGTGTCGTGATAAAGATATTGGCGATGAAGGTTTGCTGTTGCTTTTTTTTTTTAATTGAATACCCTGATAAGGTGATAACAAAGTAAAATAATTTCAAATGGTTTTTGCAGTTTGTAAAGTTTCAAACTATTTTGTAAGCATCAACACATTTATTTATTTGTAAAACTATCTGACTCTGAAATCGTGATAGAAGTTTGCAGTTGATTTAATGGTTACAAAAAATATTATTTTAAATTTATCATTATATTTTTTAAATAGTATACAACATAAATTAAGACTGATAACAACAAAAACTAACAACTTCATTGCAAACAATAAAATTTATTATAGTTTCTTTTTTTAAACAATTCACACTACAATCGTTCTTACTAAATGCATTTACAAGTAAAGCTTTTAAAGAAAGGGTGTTCTAGTGTATTCACTCCCCTTTAAGTTTCAATTAGACCATGATTTTGTACGACGATTGTTGTGCTTTTTTGTTAGTTATTTTTGTTAACTATTATAGATATAACTTGTAATTTTTGCTAAGACAAAAAATGACATTTTATGCATTTCAAAATTCCAAATATATACTTTTAGCTACAATACAGGATGAAGTTTACGTCTTAAGAAATTAATAAAACTAATTTTAAACCTTTGCAGCTGAAACGTTTTTTAAATGCATACATTTTATTTTAAATTCAAACACCAGGTGAAGGCAGCGAAGGATGAGTGTTGGTCGCGGGTGACGGCCAAGGGCAAGGTGAAGCCACGTGTTAGAAGTGAAGATGCTGATCAACACCAAGATGAGCAAGCGAAGCACAATGGTGAGGAGTGATATCGTGGATCAGCTGAACGAACTGAAGGCTGTTTGTCAGGTAAATAATTGTTTGTTTTAAATATCGAATTTAATAACTTTCATATTGTGGATCAGTTAAACGAATTGAAGAGTATTTGTCAGGTTGGTAGTGTGAATTAAAATACTTTTTTTTTATTAAATAAAATAACTTTAAACAAATGGTTTCAGTTGACAGAAATAATTGTTTATTTTCACTAGTTGACTAAATGTTGATTTTTTTATAAAATACATTATTTTAAATGTAAACACTTTAAAGGTTATTTTTAAAACAATAATTACATTTCCTTTTAACTTTAGCCTACTTGTAACTTTTACACTATATTTTGAATTTTTCTAGCATTGTCACTTTTTTATATGTTATGTTACCAATCTAAATTGCTAAGGGTAATTAAATGGGGATAGATATAGGTAGATAAGATAAATACTTCTAAGATACTTAAAAGTAACAAAAGTTAATTTACAAATACAAAACAATCACATGACACACTAACTAAAACTACAGTTAAACACACATGAAAACATTAGTTCTTAAATTTAACGTGTTTAAAGCACATTGTTTCAGCACACTAGTCACCGAATGCTCTGCCGAATGCTCTGAGTAAATGCAAGTAAAATTCCGTTTTATAAGCACTGAAACAAATGTAACTCCTTTAAGTAAACAATATTGTTTATTGTTTTATGAAAATTGTTTTGAGAATTAATAAAATTGTTTTGGAAAAGGTTGTTTTGAGAATAATGATAACTGTTTTGGAAAAGCTTGTTTTGAGAAAACTTATCAAATGCTTTATTTGTTAAAAAAAATTCCATATTTATTCACGAGCTTTAAAATATTAAAATGATATGTTATTTTCGTTACAGTTACAAAGAGCACAACCGTATTTTAGTATTGTGTAGTAATTAAATTAACACAATTGCTTACCAAACTGTACTTGGTATAAACTTAATACTGATTTTATAATGTATCAGACTTGAAGCTTATACTTTGAAAAGTCTTCATTAATAGAATTAATTAGTAACAATTTATTAGTGTTACGACGTAATAATCTTTGAGTTGAGTTTAAAAAAAAACTATTCTATAATAATTTAGATTGTTCATTTTTTTTTCCGACGTTTTATTTTAAACTGCAAAAATGTCAACTTCTTCTTTTATTCCACAGTGCTAGTGCACAGCCGTTTCAAAAATTAAACTTTGCTTTTGTTCGGCTTATACTTCAACTTTGTATGTTGATTTGACTTTTTAGTTTAAGATTCTGGCTGTAATCATATAGTATTCAACCCTGTTATATTGAAAAGGTTATCTAGATTCATTTTTTTACAGGTCTCGTTACTATGGACTGAAATTAATTTTCAATATTAATTTATAAACTTAATTTCGTTGTATACTTACAGAAAGGTTTTTTTTTGGAAGTTGCTTCTATTAAGTCGTTTTCGGCAATGCTGGGTAAAAGTTTTACCATTTCGAAAGTCTATAGCTGTAATAGTTTTTAAGCCAGTCAATTACATTTATATTAACTCTTAATCAGTTATTTAGAATTTGATTTTATACTTAAGTTAGAACCATCTATTAAATGTTTGTAATGGATTACAGAATACAGCTTGGTTTAACAATTTTTATTCTGTTTTGTGTAAAAAAATTGTATTTTTGGTTCTTGAATGGTAATTAGTTATTTTAGCAATTGTTGTAATTTTAATTTTGAAATTTCGCTTTCAAGTTTATGTAAATTATTAGTTTATTAAATATTAAGTTCAAAAATGTTTTATTTAAACATGCTTTTTTCAAAAAAGCAACATAAACTTTATACAATTTATGTTTAAAATCGACTTGTTCTTTAGTTATCATATCAAAGCCAAAAATATTTAATGTTTGTTTTTAAAATTCCAAAGCCCAGGATGTCTAATGTAAATTTTAAAATCTCTGTTAAATTCTACTTAAGATTTTTTTTTCTTTCAGACTCCAGAATGTCTTCATAGTTATCGCTCGAAGGGTTAATATCGCATTCCATTTTATTAACTTATGATTAAATTCCCTAGAACATCTAATTTAAGTTATAAGTAGGCCGTAAATTGAACCCTAGATTTTTTTTTAAACTTTCTTCACAAACCCCAGAATATCTAGTTTAAATTAGCAGTTTTATCGCCCAAAAATACTAAATAACGGCAATAAATAATGAATGTAAATATACAACATTTGTTTTATATATATATAGACAGAAATAAGAGCTATAAGTATAAATTTTCTTTCAATGTTTAGGTCTTTTAATATAATTATTATTGTAACTTTTTACTTAGTTCCAGGCTGCCACACACTCAAGGTAGTCAAGATATTTTGAAATTAAAGAAAATAATTTGATAAATCAGAATAGTTAGACTTTTTTATAAAAAACCAGGATGGCTTGTAAAAAAATCAGGACAGATTATTTTCTAGATCTAAAATGAGATTTAGTTGATCCAGTTTCGATACTTCGTTATTTCATATAGCCAATTTTGTTAAAAATATGAGTTTTATTGGTTTTGAAATGCTTATTTAAAACAGTTTTGAGCATTGCTGCTAGTTCTTCACTTAACTTAGAAGTATCATTGTAAAAGATTATATCAAACACTTTTTTAAAATAAAGTTAACATTAAAGTTTGTAATTTTAATTCAAAAGAGTACCTTATGAGTTAAGATTAAAGTTAGTCAAAAATAAAATTAAAACCATTTTCTCTTATTAAAAAATAAAAACAAATTATACAGTAATCTTCCTTTATTCTACCAACCTATGTTTCTATAATTTGTTTTTATTTATATTCCAGTGAAGTTACCTCACTAGGATCTTTTGTTAACAAACGATTAAAACTATGTTTTGAACAGTTTTCTCTTACTTATAAAGTTAAATAACATGATTACATAAAAATATCGACAATTTTTTTTTTATAATCTCAACTAGTTAAAACTTTTATTATCGTATCTTTGAAATCAGTATATCTCATAACTTTAGTGAATAATTAATATAGAAGCGTACACATACAACCTTACTTATAATTATTAAGAAAAAATGAACACAAGGTATAAGTAGTTTTATATATTTTTTATTTTGTTTTGTTATAAATAATTTTTTAGCATTAAACAAAACGCAGGATTAGTCAGGACAGTTTAAAGTCATTCAGGGCAGTTTTTGGTCGTCCATGACAGCTTTTTCGACTCAAAAAGCAGCATCCGTGTTAGTTTTTTTTAATTAGGTAAAACTTAGTGTGCATTTTTGCGTTTAGAACCCAATTGCCATGACAATCGTTGTTACTAAATGCATTTAAAAGTATGAGTAAGGGTGTTTTAATGTATTCACTGCCCTATAAGGTTTAATTATTTACTATTTTAAAATAATTTTTTTTAAGGATTCCAACTTGATGAGACTTATTTTTTTAAAAAGAACACCTTACCGGTAGCCAAGAAGAAAAGTTAAGAGACAAGAAGCCCAAAAAGCAAAAGATGAGAATTATGAATATTATTTTTAATTTTTGCCAAGACAAAAACTGACATTTTACGCATTCCAAAATTCCAAATATATACTTTTAGCTACAATACAGGATGAAGTTTACGTCTTAAGAAACTAATAAAACTAATTTTAAACCTTTGCAGCTGAAACTTTAAATGCATACATTTTATTTTAAACTCAAACACCAGGTGAAGGCAGCAAAGGATGAATGTTGATCGCGGGTGACGACCAAAGGCAAGGTGAAGCCACGTGTTAGAAGTGAAGATGCTGATCAAAACCAAGATGAGCAGGGGCAAGCGAAGCACAATGGTGAGGAGTGATATCGTGGATCAGCTGAACGAACTGAAGGCTGTTTGTCAGGTAAATAATTGTTTGTTTTAACTATTGAATTTAATAACCTTCATATTGTGGATCAGTTAAACGAATTGAAGAGTATTTGTCAGGTTGGTTGTGTGAGTTAAAATACTTTTTTTTTCTAAATAAAATAATTTTAAATAAATGATTTTAGTTTATTTTAAATTTCGAAGTTGTCACTTTCATCCTTTTTCCAGAGTGCTAGTGCACAGCAATTTTGAAATTAAATAATTTTGCTCTTGTTCCGCTTATATTTTAACTTTGTAAATTAATTCAGGGTTGCCACGGGTCAGGCTAAATCAGTTCTCATCTACAAAATTCTTTAACTTTCAAAGCCTTATAATGGTAAAAAATTAACAAAAATTTCTTTAAACCCAGACTAAAATTGCAATGTTCTCATATAAATTAACTTACAAAATCATTAAATTTCCAAGCTTTGAAGTAGTAAAATAAAGTGAACAAATCTTTTATAAAGTCAGACTGAAGTTTTAAAACTTTTCTAGAAACTTGTTGTTTGAAGTAGTAAAATTAAGTAAACAATCTTTTATCAGATTTAGTCAGACTAAAGTTTCAAAACTTTTCTAGAAACTTGTTGAACTATTGCCCTACTCTACTTGAAAACGTAGTTGTTATATGTAATCTTTTTAGTATTGGTGATCTGTGGCAAGGGCACTTCCATATCTTTCGCTGAAGTACACATTCTGAACACAGCAGCTACTCAATAGAAAGTTTGTAGCTTAGAACTATAGTCTAAATAAAAACAATCCTGACTAAAGTTTTTATTTTGGTTCAAAAATGTGTACTGAATAAGAATTGCGTACTATAATGCGTACTTGTCAAAATATGTGTACTCAAAATACGTGCTTATCAAAATATGCGTACTCAGAATGTGTGCTCAAGTGGAAATGCGTAGTTAAAACGCGTACGATATAAATATTGAACTTGTATTAAAAAAAAATTGTGATAAGCTTTACATGATACTTTTATTTACAAAAGTTCGAACTATAAGATGAACAACTACTTTTTTAGCAACTGTTTACTTATATCAAAGTAAGTAACTTAATAAATAACATTTACTCATATCAACGCCATTAAGCTACAAAGAAACCCATTCTTGTTTTTTTCAAGATGTGATAAAAAAATATTTAACCGTTTTTTATAAGCAATTGATTTTGCTTTTGTTCGTTCAAGTAACCAGCTTTTGAAAACAACTTTTCAGAATAAACAGAATATGGTGGTTCCGTAAGATACCTTCTTGCAAACCTGGCAAAATGTGTGTATTTTTTCTTGTTTAAGTTCCACCAAAACAACATCTTAGCTTCTTAAACTACTTCAGCAGATAAACTTTCTTCGGCCAAAAAGAAAATTCTATTTCAATCTGTTGATAAACTGAATCTTATTGATCACCTTCGTAATAGATTGCACTTGTTTCCGATCCAAATGTAGTATACAACATCAACAAAATTTTAGAAACATTATTTTTTGGTAGTTGAGCTTTACGTTTTACCACTTTGACCAATCTCACGACAGCCATGATGTTTTGCTTCTGGTTTCAGTAGCCTTACAACTTTCTGCTTGAGATTAGCAGAGAAAAAGTCAAGTCAGTACCGTGGATAACAAAGGAAATATTTCAAATTTATAGATAGGATTAAATTGTAGAGTCATTAATATAATCTAATCTGCACGAAACTTTAAATTAACAGTTAACCATTTTTGTTCAAATGGATGTAGTACCTGTATGTTTACAACAAATGATGGAATTAATGAAACTTTAATTAGTCTGTTTCGCTTGACTATTTTTATATATATTAAATATTCAAAACACAATAGTCTAAGTATATAAAACTTAAAGAAGCTGATTGCGGAAAACAAAGTCTTTCCAAGCAACTAGATCCGGCTGTATCTGGATCCAAGCAATAAATAGCCGGATCCGGATCTTGGATCCGGTAGATAACTAATATAAACATGCTTTAATAAGAAAGTCAATCATCACTAAAAGTTTCATTTAGCTGGTTTATTTAGATTTGATTTAAAAATATTACTTTTTAAATCAAATATTTTTCTTCAGGGTGTGTTTGATTTTTCGGAATAAATTAAAATCTTTCAAGTCTTTATTATGTAACTTTTAATCGTTTTTGATTAAGAATTTTCAACTCGATATATGGCAACCCTGTTGTATTGAAAATGTAATTTTTTTTTGAGGTCTTGTTACTGTGGACTAAAATTAATTTGCAATATTGTTAAATAGATTTTATTTTGTTGTATATTCACAGTAAGGTTTTTTTTTTTTAAGTTGCTTCTATTAAGTCGTTTTAGGCAATGCTTGTGTAAAGTTTTACCTTTTCGAACTTAATAAGTCTATATTAAGGTTTAAATTATTAGTTTTATAGCAAGTTAATTACATTCTTATTAATTCTGAATCAGTTATGAAGAATTTTATTTTATAGTTAAGTTAGATTCATCTACTAAATGTACGTATCATATTGCATAGAATAGTTTGGTTTAACAATCTTTATTCTGTTTGTTTGAAAAGTTGTCTTTGTGGTTCTTGACATATAGTTATATTTAGTGGTTGTTTTAGTTTTAAAATTATTCTTTTAATTTTTTTTTTTGTTAGGTTAATAAGTATTTATTTCTTAAATATTTTGTTGTCAATATACTTTTACAAAAAATGCAACATAAATTTTAAAGTATACAATTTATTTTCAAACTCGACTTTTTCTTTATTCATCATAACAAAAGCAGAATTATCTAATGCAAGTTTTTTTAAATTCCAAAGCCCATGATGTTTAGTGTGAATTTCAAATTTCTGATAAGTTCTACTTGAGACTTTTTCATTCAAACTCCAGAGTGTCTATTGTAAGTTACTTGTGTCGCCTTTATATGAATCGCCCCGAAGGGTTTATATTGCATCGCATTTTATCAATTTCTTATTATAACCCTAGAATATCTAGTTTAAATTTCAAATAGTCTGTAAATTGTACCTCGGATATTTTGTTCACTTTTCTTTACAAACCCAATAATATCTAGTGTAACCATCAAAATTCTCGTAAGTCGTTCTTAAGAATGTTATTTTTTAACTATCTTTACAAACCCAAATATATTTAGTGTAAGTGTGCAGCCTTATCGCCCAAAAATACAAATTAACGGCAATAAGTAATAAACGTAAAAGAATAATACTTGTCTTTTTTATATTTAGAGAGCTATAAGTATAAATTTTCTTTCAATGTTTTTTAATATAATTATTATTGTAACTTTTTACTTAGTTCCAGGCTGCCACACACTCAAGGTGGTCAAGATATTTTGAAATTAAAGAAAATAATTTGATAAATCAGAATAGTTAGACTTTTTAATAAAAACCAGGATGGCTTATAAAAAAATCAGGAAAGATTATTTTCTAGATTTAGGAAGAGATTTAATTAATACCAGTTTTGATATTTTGTTGTTTTATATAGACAATTTTGTTAAAGTATGATTTATATTGGTTTTGAAATGCTTATTTAAAATATTTTAGTCTCGCGGCTAGTTCCTAAATTAAATTAGAAGTTACATTGTAGTTTTAATTTTTAATCGAAACTAATATTTATCATGATTCAAGTTTAAATTAAACTGCATATTAAAAATTGACATTAATGTTCATAAGTAAAATTCAGGTGAGTATTTTATGTGGTACGATTAAAGTTAGTCAATTAAAATGTCAAAGATAAAAATCGAAGTGTTTTCTGTTTTTTATAAAGTTAACTAACATGATTACATAATATTAAAGATGTATTTTTTTTTTATCTCGATTGATTTAAACTTTTATCGTTTTATCTTAGAAAAAGGTATAGCTCATAAGTTTAATGAATATCTAATGCACAAGAAAACACATATTTAATATTTAATAAGAAGAAAAATGAACATGAGGTATAAGTAGTTTGCGCCAGAGGCGAAAAAATAATTTTTAAGGATGAAAAAAAACTCAGGATGAGTCAGGGCAGTTTTTGGTCACTAAGAACAGTTTTTTTGATCCAACACTGTTAGTTGATTTTTTTTAAACTGAACTAAGTATGTATTTTTGCGGTTAAAACTGCTTGAATATATAACTTATTATATCAAGTTTTAGCTAAGGTGAAATTTTTGCAAAATATATTTTATCTATACAGTTAAAGCTGCAACTTCTGTAAACTAAATTTTACAGTTAAGACTGTAAAGTGAAAAATTTGTATAGTTCGAAACTCTAAACATTTCTTTTAAAACCCAAAACAGAGTAAGTACGGGAAACTGCTAGGAGAAACCAATCTTAATGCAGTGGTAGAAACAGTGGTGTTTTAATTTTTGTAGGAAGAACTGAGAATACTTTCTCCCCTCTATTTACTCGGTGGCAACGATTTCAAAAACGGTAAGTTTGTTGTTTAAAATTTAGTTTTATAAAAATTTCTATTAAAGCTTAGTTTAAATAGTTTTATTATTAGTTTAGTTAGTATAAACTTAAAAACTACTATATCTTTGAAATACTTTGATGATTATGTATATTTTGACGCTAAACATTATGAAATTAAATTCTAAAATAGTCTACTTTAGTAGTTTAATATACTTAATGTTTGTAGTATAATAAAGAAGCTGATTTGGACTGAATTAACAATCTATACTCTGTTTTTCTTAGTAGTATAGTAATATAAACGGTCGTATGCTCATAAATATATGTTTTTAACTAAGTTTTAAATATTTAAAATATTTGCTGGCCGCAGTTAAAGTGATATTTTGATGATATATTAGCTTTGTATTAAATCAGACACGAAAAAGTTTTATTTCATTTATTTTATCATTATAAATGACTTTTACCTACACATGGAATGCCTATTTAAGCTTTCATATTTGTACCAAAATTAAGATTCTAAACTAAAAAATACTCTGCTCTAATTTTTCCTTTCAAAATTTTAAGCCTAAGCCGTAAATTGAACTAATTATAGGAAACCCTGTTAAACAGGGATTAAAAACGAAAATGACTAAATTACCTATAAAATATCAACGTAAAGCATAGTTTTGTTTAGCAGGCCACATTTACATGCTCGCGGGCTGCAGTTTGCCGGCAATTGGTCTACCAAATACCTATAAAGACACTTTTTTTGGAAAAAAAACTTTTCAAAAAAGAATTAAATATTACTATGTTATGAAACTAATTTTAGCCATATCTCCAAAAACATTAAACACTTTTCAAAGAAAACAAAAGGTTTTTATATGTCAAATGAACTTAAATACGCATTTTTAGTTAAAAAATTATATTACTTTTGAAGTTATGGCCTTTTAAACTTATTCTAAAGAATTTAAGTTGTCCGAATTTGAATATTCGTGCACCCATGTATTTCAATTAGGTTGTTAAAGATTGTATTTTGTTTCATCTTCAATACGTTTCTATCAAAAATGCAACATAAATTATAAAATATACAATTTCGTTTCAAACACGACTTAAAAGATATGACTAGGTATCACTCTTAAAATTATAAATATAATTTTATCAATTCAAGAATTTTCTAAACCCCTTTTCATAAAACCATTTTTTAGAAAATTAATAACTAGTCGCTTTTTAATTACTAAAATTTTCGGAATATCTAGGGTAAGTTTTAATGTACTTAAGACTTTTTTAAACTTTTTGTTACAAACTGCAGGATATCTAATGCAAGTGTTATGAATTCTAAAACCCAGGATGTCTAGCGTTAGCTTCAAATGTACTGTAAATTTTCCTAAGACCTTTTTTATTACATTGTCTCGTGGAAGTAACTTGTTTCGCCTTAATAGTTATTTACCCCGGAGGGTTTGTATCAGTCCCCATTTTCTTAGATTTATATTACAAACCCAAGATTATCTAGTGTAACCTTCGGATCTCCCAAAAATTGTACCTAGGATCGTTTCACTATATTATTAGCTTCATATTATGTTGTGTAAGTTTCAAAACTTCCATAATTTGTACCAAATAATTTATTTGTTCTTACAAACCAAAAAATACCTATTGTAGTTCAGTCACCTTATTAAAAAAAAATAAGTACTAACAAATTATTGTATTAAGTTAGATAAATCAGTTCTGAAAACTTTATACCATATGGTACGTGCGTTAAAAAAATGTATCTAAGGTTTCAGGTCAATAAATCATTCTAGAAGTAGATACACTGTTATGACTTAAACGTTCAATAATAGTTGAAACGAAAGTTTTAAATTTCCTAAAGTTACCGTAAAGTGTCTCCAGTTTTATCTAAAGATGTATTTCAATTTTATTTGCAATCTCGTTTTTAAAAATTTTACAAAGATAAGAGACGTATTTCAAGTTAAATCTGTTTTTGGGCTAAAACTACTTTGGTATTAATAAAGTATAATTTTATTGTTAAATTAAAGTATGTGTTGCAAAAGAGGAGTTACAAGATTAAAGAAATTATTATAGAACAATTATACATCGTTTATTTGCTTTCAAACAATAAACCCGGTTGTATTGCTTAAAATTATCCTTTTTTGATGTTTATAAATCAAAAATTGTCGATGATCATACTTTTCTTTTTAATTACGTATTTAAATTTTTAAATATTCTCACATATGACTAACCAATATTTTATTTTTAATAAAGTATACTGGTATAGTTTTCATCACTAGCTTCAAATACTAGTTCTGTTATATTCTGATGTTTGAAACGTTTTGTTTAGATCATTTCAAAATCAATGATTGTTTAAGTTGAGAGGTTTTAATATTTATGTAAAATACATACTGCTAAAATACTGTAGTAAAGGATTTTGAAAGTGAAACCTTTTATTTTTATAATATAAAACTACTAAATTAGACTAAGCTCTGATTATGTTTCTGCAAAAAATTATGCCACATGAAAATCTGACACGTGCTCTGTCATTATAAAGAAATTGTAATATTGAAACTGCTAGCCCAATAATTTAACTTAAAATATGTTTTTAAAGGGCGTTAATTTTAAAAAAGGTCAAAGAAAGTACTTACTTTTAAACGTATGCTGTTGGGATAGTTTCAGCTGAACAATTAAATTTGTTACGATTTGAATCATAACTTAGACAATTTTCACAAATTTTTTAATTTTAACGTACTGTTTAATGCAAGTTAGGTTTAAAATAAATAAAGTAAAATATACTTTTCGACCTAGCTACGTACTTAGAATGTGGTAAAGATACTAACAACTTATAGGGTATTTTTTATATGCTGTGTGATAATTAAAAACAATTTAACAACACGCTGTGTGATAATTTAACGTACATAAAGCACAAACCTATTAATTAAATTATTAGGTAGCATTAAAAGGTGTCTATGATTTCTGTATAATATAATAATATGCCCGGTATCAGCTGGAATTGGCTGTGCGTATTGAGCATAGAAGAATAAAAATAAATATAGTTATTTACAGAACAAACTGCAGTAAAACCAGTTATAACGACAGTGATGCAATAAATAAAACATTAATAAACAAATGAAATATAAACAAATAACACGAAATAAAATAAAACTCAATTTGATATTTCTATTCTTCTTCTTCGGTTTCTTAAAATATTGTTTTTTTCTTTTACTCATTCACTTGTGTATAGTAGACCGCCATTTGACGCGGTCATCATTTTTGAGCTTTTTAGTTTGCATACGTAATTGGAAAAAATAGATTTTCTTCTCTGCACGTTAGCAAATCCATATTTTGCTACCGTATAGCAGAGTGATGCATATACAGGACCAGTAAACGTTAGCAGTTGTGCAAACACTCAACTTTTGGTTATCCTAAATTCTTGCAGTCAAACGAGCAAAAGTACATGAGGCCTCTCCAACTATTGATTTATGTGTTTACTGATGGGTTACCAAGGTATACAAACGTTTTTACAATTTTGATATCCTTTTAATTGATCTTGATTGAAAGTAGAACACATGTTCTTTGACTTAAGACCTTTTTTAAGACATGGTTTCGGTCGAAATCTGAGGCTGCCAATTATAACTGACTCAGTAGTGTCTACAGGTCTTTGGCAGAGTGAGCAACGAGTGCAGCATCATCAGCAAAGAGAAGATCACGTAATGAGATAATCTTTAAAACTCGCTTTGCTCTCAGACGTGCAAGGTTAAAATGGTGACCATCAGCCCTTGTTTGAAGCTTAATTTCGGAATTAATTATACTATCAAGTGTCTTCTCTGATATGTCACGATATATTTTAGAAAATACAAATTATGAGAAATCTGTTCACTTTAAACTTATTTAGTATTTTTTCCACAGTTTAAAAGAAAATTTTATAATGAAAAACCTCTGTTTAATCTTAAATTCAAACTTTAATTTCAGGGATGATAAATAACAAGTCGCTAGTCGGAAATCAGCGAGTTGTTTATTGGTTATTAGTTATGTGAAGTAGTTAAAGGTAAAAATTACAAACAGTTTGACAGATTAATTGTGTGTAACTATGATTATAATTTTTTTAAAGCTGTAAAGAAAAAAGTTCATGCTCTTGACAGAATATTTTTTTTGACAAAGGTTTACCACGTTTATCTAAAACTTATTCATACTTAGAAAAGCACAAATTCAAATTATAGTGGTTGCTTTTTTCTATGCATTTAATTATGCTAGTTTCTTGGTGTTTTTGCTGATTTAAGTTTTGACTTATTTAAACTATTATCATTATGCTTTAGAATAAAATTAATTATAGTTCACTACAAGGTGAATGTTTAACTAAAACATGCATGCCGTGTAATAAAAAAAGGAAATTGCTAATGCAACAAATTACAAAAACATATATTTTTCAATAAAAATTTACTTATAGTTCAATACAAGGTGACTATTAAATTGAAAAATGCATGTCGTATAATAAAACAGGGAAAATGATAACTCAACTAGTTATAAAAACATATATTTTTTAATAAAAAATCACTTATAGTTCAATACAAGGTTAGTTATTTTAAGCTTTAGTTTATAAACTAAAACATTCATGTCGTATAATAATAAAGAGAGTTTAGTAATGCAACTAGTTGTAAAAACATATATATTTATACCCAAACCTGTTTCTGCAAAATACATAATTTCTGCTGAAAGATGTTATCTGGCGTTAATAGTTGTTATTTTTTTAAGTTATTTTATAAAAAGTTTTACTGTACTAAGCTTATTTAATTGTAGTATCAATTTTAATTTTTATATTTTCTATAACACAATATTCATGTCAGATTTTTATTTTGATATTTACTTTATTTTAATAAGCATTAATTAAAAATGTAAAACTATAAAAGTAACGTATCAAATGCTTTGAAGTAAAACTTATAAACTTGAGTATACAAACTTATATATACAAACTTATTGAAAGTTAGTTGTAAAAGTAACACACTACTAATTTTCTATACAACCACATACTTATGTTTTAAAAGCAATCAATAAATATAAACATTTAATAAGAGAAAAAATTAAAATAGTTTTATTACCTTTTACATAGTTAAATGGCGTAAAATGACTAGTCACTATTTTCAAGTTGTCACTTTATTATTTTATCTTTTAACTACAGAAATATTTTTATAGAAAAAAGAAAAAGCATGTTAAAATAAGTCTTAGTAATACTTATTTGAGTTTACAAATCAAAATGACATGATGAAAGGTTTTGAAATTTGTTTAATTCTTATTATATAAATTTCAAAGTAATTCCACCTTACACTCATCATATTTTTGATTTTATTTGTACCTTATTCAAAAAAAATTTAATATATTATACCTATCAAAAGGAAAAAAATTCATTCACTTTAAACCCAATAAAAGCCTTTGAAAAAAAAATCGTAAAAAAAATGATGCGCACCTTTCTGCGGCACCGTTCAAAACTTAATACATCATTAAAAAAAGGCTGCCTCCAAGGTAAAAAAACTGACTCTCTTGAGGTAGCCTTGAAAAAAAATTCGGTAAAAAAAAAGGCGCCCGACTTTCGTCAGACGCCTTTGAAAAAAATATAGAGAGAAAATTTGGAAAAAAAAATTTGAGCAAAAAAGCCGTCCGAATTCGCCCGCGGGCGAATTCGGACGGCTTTTTTGCTCAAATTTTTTTTTCCAAATTTTCTCTCTATATTCTATCGACCCTTCTCACAACCCAAAATTATTTTCATCAAATTTCGAAAAAACAGCCTCCCCCACTGTTTAAAAATGTTTACTCGTAGCTCCTGCTTCCCCTGCAAAACATTTCGCCTCAACTTACCTCTGACTTTGAAAGCGACCATGAGATTAAGCCGCTTTTCTACATTTTACATTTTGAGTGCTTCGCATTTTCTAGTATCTCGCCTACTCTGCTTCAGTCGCCCCGTCCGAAGCTTCACCTCTAGAAATGCTTTATTTTTTGCACTCAAACGTACTTTTAACTCGGCTTGTCATGTCAGAGCTCGTTTATATACTGTTTCGCCTTGCGAGAGAGCGGCTTTCATGCTCAACGGCTTGCTTAGGACGGTACTTGCCTTGCTCTCGCTTTACGTTCCCTAGCTACTTATTCAATGAGGTCTGCTATACGACCTTTGATCGCCTAGCTGCGGTCTTTCGACTCCAGCTCGAATCGACGGCCACGTCGACTCGAGCTATAAGCTGTATGCCTGCTAAAAAACTAACACACAGCCCGCCTTGACGACGTCTACCCGCTTAGACGTCTAGGGATTTATTCATTACAGCTTTACACTGTAAAATCCCTAAGCTGACTAGGTCGTCAGCTCGCTTTCTCGCACACTACAAGTGCCTCTCTTAATAGTGTAACATTAAGCATACGCGTATGATGCTCAAATTCTGCTGTTGAAAATATTGTATTTTGGCTACCTCAAGAGAGTCAACCTATACTTTTTTTCAAATTTCTTTCATATACTGTTTATACCTATACTTAATTTTTTGCTATATTCTTATATGATTCTTTATCCACTGTACACATCGGTAGTAAATAACTGTCTCTCAAAATCGATTGTTGTGCTCAACAGTATGTTTTTAGGGTACAGTTTCTATGATAACCACTAATTTTTATAACAAAAATTATTTATGAACTGCAACTTGATAACAAGTAGACTTAACTAAAAACTTTTTATTTTGCTCAGGCAGCTGTGGAAAATCGCCAGAATTTTCAATAGACTACGTGGCAGCAACAAATTCAACATTTGAACAGTTTGCAGTCGGGTACAAGGGAGTCAGTTGGAGAGTTTTCATTGGTATAAAGTTGATAATAGTGAAAACAACTGTGACTTTGTCATTTCCAAGCAAGTCTGAAAATGATGCTACTTTTACAAACGTCATAAGAGCTATTACTGGTGATCTTCAAGGTGATTAACTTGTTTGAATTTTTTTAAATACTAGATAAATAAGTATTTTTAAGTTTGTTACTAAGTTATTTACATAAGGTAAGCTCTCCTAATTGTCAATGGTATGATTACTAAGTTCTGTGAATTTAATTGATTATAAGATTATTCAATTTTAAATATGAAAGTTTTATTATGTTTAAAGTTTGATATTTTTCAGATGTTTTACCAATATAATAAATTATTAACTATTTTTACTAACTTAAGCTACAATCAGGGTTGCCACACACTCAGGATATTTTGAAATTCTAGAAAACCTCAAGATGTTTTGACTTTTTTATCCCAGAAGGACTCTTTTTTTGTAAAATTTAAAGGATAGTTTAAGTTAATTTAAAAATCTAAGGACAGTTTTTTCAAGATCTAGAATGAGATTTAGTTGACTCAGTTTTAATATTTTGTTGTTTTATATAACCAATTTTCTTCAAAAACATTTTTTTTATTGGTTTTGAAATGCTTATTTAAATTGGTTTATCTTTGCATCTAGTCAAACTGTTTAGTTAACATTGAAGTTAATAAATATTTATTAAAATTAGTACTTTATGTGGTAATATTAAAGTTAGTCAATTAAAATGTCAAAAAAGCAATTTCAATTTATTTCTACTATACCATGTTAGTTTCTACTAATGTGACCATGTTAGTTTACTTTATATAAACTAACATGGTTACATAAAATTATTCCTCAATTTTTGTTTTTTAATCTCAATTGATTTAAACTTATAATGTTGAATTTTCAAAAACAGTATATCTCATAAGTTAAATGAACATCTAATGCAGAAGCATACACATACAACCTTCCTTTTAATTTTTAAAAAGAAAAATGAAAATGAGGTATAAGTAGTTTGTGCCAGAAGATTAATTTTTTTTTAAAGGGTTTGAAAAAAAAACTTAAGGGTAACTCAGGGCAGTTTTAGGTCATTAAGGACAGTTTTTTTTTGAATTGAAGATTTTGTAAATAGTAGTTTTGTACAAAAAAGTTCAAACTTATATTCTTTTTAAAATACTACAGACAACATGTTTACAATATTTAAATGAAAAATTCGTAACAAATTCTGACAATAAAATAAGTAAATAAATAAACTTATTATTGATATTAAATGCATTTTCTAAAAATCTCAATTGTGGTATTTTATAAAGCCTGCACAGTGTTTCAAATGAAATAGTCAAGTAATTTGCATAAATAATTTAACAGGGGATTTCAACTGTGACACGACCAAGAGAGTAGTCAACGGCAACCAAGTGACATGCCAGACTGCGGTGCACGAGGGAGTGAAGGGAATTTACTTTTTTGTCAATTTCAATTTCA
>NW_028140581.1:0-22325 GCF_965202585.1 Thalia democratica | reverse complement strand
AGCTCAAAGTTAAGTAAAGACTGAACAGAGTTTTAGTGTTATTTACAGATATGTTTAATAGTATATATCCATTAGTGATTCGAATTATTCAAAAGTAACACAACATTTTTTCGTTGTAGTTTACTTTATCAGTATCATTCTATTGCAATTCAAAAAGTTATATTATTTAAGTGACCTAGTCTCATAAACAGCAAATAAATTCTTAGTTTAGTACTAAATTATACCTTAGACCAGCAGTTCTTAACTTTTTTTGATGTTTTACTTGGATCAGTTCCTGTATCATTTGTTTGATTTACACTAGTAGATTACTTACTGAGATTTAAGCGTCGTTAGCCTTGAAAGAGGTAAACGATGGTTGTGTAAAATATGTTATTAATGTTGGTTCATTGCATTCTTAATGGTACAGAACTATATACTTTTGTAAGTAGTATATCTAAGGTTTAAGTATGTGGAAGGTTTATGCCACTTAGACAGAAACTAAGCTAAAATTCTCCATTTACATAAGTAAGTATTTAAGTCTTAAATTGTATAAATAAAGTTTGGACATCTTTTAAATTAGACACTTACATGTCCACAAATTTTCAGGTAATTTTGTAATATTTTTTGTTTTCACCTACTTACAATTATTACGTCATGACCCTGTAGTCGCATACAATATAAACTAAGTAATTTTTACTTACACATTAGTTGTATATGGACATATCTTTTGGATTGTAAATTATTAACTTTGTTTTAAATAAGACTAATTGTATGTACATAATAAGTAATGGATAAGGTGTATCTTACTTAAACTAACAGATACAAACATTTAACGTTTTAACTTGAGGTTATATTTGAGTTGTTTTAAATAACAGTTTTTGTAGTGCCATTTAAGCCAAGGTTTAAGTCTTCACGATTGTTAATGTATATTATATGTTTTCTAATGTCTTATATCTAAGCATAAATTTGCTGTCAATCAATTTGAAAGACACTAGTATCTTATCTTCATACTCTCTCTCTCTTGTAACATCTTACTTTGCAATTTTAAGCACAGTAGAAAGACGCAAACTAGCTTTCGACAGCAACCGAGAGCTGCTTTTGTTTTCCAGTTTAACTGCGGGCTCGACAAACACTTGTTGGCTTTACGAATGAGTTTGCTCAGGTCACGTGTCTTGTTATGTACCTCTCGAATCGTTGCATCAGTTAGCACGCAATAGTCATCTTTTACTTTTCTGCTTTAAAGGATCAAAAGTAATTTATAGCCGATATATGCTCTCATTTTCTTCAGATGAATTGCTCGAGTTGTCCATGTCCATACTTCTAAAAAAATATAGTAGTTCATATTGAGAATTAATATGCTTAACATTTCTTTTATAGTAACTCTCATTTTGAAAACCGTCGATTACTTAGTCAACGCTTAAACATTGTTCGTTTGAAATTTCTAGTTATTTCTCCAAATTTGCGTTGAAATTCTCTGAAAAGAAACAAAAATCACAAAACTGGGAAATTACCCATTGTTGATACAAGAAGCTTCTAGCAGAAGTTGACAATTGTGTTGAAATGTGACATTTTTCCAAATTATGGCAAGTAGAAGACTTCAAAGTTGGTCAAACATATGCTCATCGGCTTTCAAGTGCAAAAACCTACAAGTTTTAAAGGTATTAGAAAAACCAAATAGTTCAAATTCAAAGCTTTGAAGTTTTAAAGCTCTATTTTGCTTATTTTTCATCGTTTTAATAACTTTTTTGGTGTTTTTTAGCATGAAATTTTCCGCAAAGAACGATGGAAATGCTTATTTTTAATTATTGCCAAGTTTAAAACGAAAATGAAAAAAATCAAAAAAAAAAGCTTTACTCGTTCATAATCATTCAATTTTGTTGCATAAAAATTTGCATAACTTTAAATAATTACAGTCTACTTAGAAGAAGACATCTTTTTTATAAAGTCTACTAATTTAGTTAGTTCTTTTACAGTTAATTAAACAATACTTACTTTGACTAACAGTTTCATTAATAGTTTTGTACGTGTTAATATATTTTGTAAAGTTAAGTTACCCCTTGGTGTCCGTATAAACATTTATTCACATGTTTATTGCAGCATAAATGTAATTGACCTGAAATGTTTATGGTGTTGAATATTAAAACTAATAGAAGTTTACTAAAACAAACATAAAATAAGGTTTAATAAAAATTTGTTCTAAAAAAGTCAACTTGGTTTAATGAAAGGAAAAGTGCACTTTTATTTTAATAAATATATTTGTTAGTTTACTCTTGTGTTACACATTTATTGTTGTAAATAAGTTATATAGTTTTTACATTAATGTTTGTTTGGTTTTTAGACATTTAACTGTTTATAAAAACCTTTAAGTTTAAACAGAAGTTTAAAGCTGAAATTAAAATGTGGCAGAAATATTTGTTATCAACATATTTTAAATTTTTCTGTTTATCGAAGCGTTTAATAAGTTTACTTCTTTCATTTAGATTTAAGCAACAAAAATAAAAACTGCGTTTAATAAGTACATCTGCTTATGCAGCTTTTGAATGAAAGATTTTCAAATATCAAAATTCGCGTAAAAGTTTTGTACAAAACAAACAGCCATATCTTTGTACGTGTATTTCAAGTGAAGAGTATAACAAATATTTATAGTAAAGTTAGAAAGCAATAGCTAAATAAACTTGTTTAAAATTAAAGTTACTTATATTTTTTTGCACTTACGAGGTCTCTTAACGAAACATAGTTGGCAACATAGAGTCTTAAAAGAATTAAATATAATATTTCTCCTCTAGTAATTGATATCTCTTTAGTTGTTTTGTAAAAATCAAAGCATTAAGTAACTTTATATACCAGCATTAAGGTCAACTCACAGGTGGTTGTGTAGTGCAGTGATTGTCTACCCGCTCAGTGAGCCGGAGGTAGCGAGATCGAGTCCGGCGATCGGCAGTTTTTGAAAATAAAACTTTACTAAATTGTTTTAGGTTGAATTGTTCAGTATCTTAAATTGCTCTATAACCTATAAATTTTTTTGACCTTATGTTATTTAAACTTAAAATTAAGTTAAACAATAAAACTTATGAACGTTAATATAATATAAAAGCTTATATTCAAACTTCTTAAAAAGTATTTTTGTCAGAAACGGATTGTGCTCTTTTGTTACCTATATCTTTGTTAACCTATAATAATAAAAGTTTTACAGATTTTATTAACTTATGAACAACTTAAGTTATCTTTAACTTTTATTAAGTTATACTTTTCAATATGTAATACTTAAACTTGAACCCACAATTTTTATTGTTACTCATAGTTAAAAACCTTATTCAGTATACAAAAACAGTTTAAACTATATTGATAAGACTAAACTAAATACTTGCTACTAATTTCTAACAATTATAAACAGAGTTAATTCCAGAAGAAAGATTGGATGAGATTAAACGCCTTCTGTGAGTTTATTTTGATCATTATTTAATAGAGAAAGACAGTTATCATAAAAAAATATTTTTTTGATTTTAAGTATTAAAGTAAAGCTATTTTTTTTAGGTATATAAGTTTAAAAAACAATCAGTGCATTGAAATTTTTTTTCACTAGTCTACGTATTATGGTATAAACGAGTAATATTTATAAGATATATGTTATCAATGTTGATGTCAATATTTTTTGGCATAAAACTTTATTGCTTTATTTTTAATACAAATAAAATACATATTGCTTTACATTGTTACCAAATCAATATTTTGTATACAGTATTTTGTATAATCAACAATTAAGTTTATTTGAGACTGTTTTGTTAATGAATATCCATCGTGCGTGTCATTATATTTGTTTCATCAATATTTTTTTTCACAGGTCATTAAAGGTTTAAACAACACCATATTTCCGAAAGTCCTTATTTTAGGATGATCGTAAGTACATTATTTTTCTAATAATGTATTTACGAATATATATCTAACTGTGAAATTAACACAAAATACTTAATTATGTGAAAACATATGCATTTAATTATTCATTGATTAACGACTGAGAAACATTACATATACATCAATCTAAAGTAATTATGTTACATAATTCTTTCGTATTACAAAATATAAGTACTAAATTATATTTTTTATTTAATATCAACAGATAAACGAAGATGGATTTGTAAAATTTGATGAAATGATCAAGTTTCATGGTTTGAAAAAACATAAATGCGGCAAAAAGGAACTAATTGGTGTGAGTTTTTATCTATAATGCGAAGTTACAAGTTATTTTAGGTTAAACTCTTTTATCAAAGGTTTCCAATATGTAAGTAATTTAAACCTTAATGTTAAAAATTGTAAACACTAAACTATTTAGTTTGTAAATAAATAAAACTTATACATCGAAATGCAAGAGTTGGACATTGATAAATGTTTTATTATTTTAGTAATATAAGATTAATACATTTGTTAGGGAAACTAGTATTTAGTTTAATTTTCAAAGTAAGTTTATTTTATAAAGCTATAAGTTTATAAAGGTTCATAATAGTTTTTTAACATTGTATAAAATATTACAGATAGTTGAAACAATTCAAGATAAGTTTGAAATTGACAATAAGAAACAATCAATGAGAAAAATTCCTGATGAACCTAAATCAGGTAAGTTGCAATATGTATCTACTAAAATGTTAATTAGTCTATTTTAAACGTTAAAAGTATAATAAAAAAATATTTGTTTTGCATAGATTAAATACAAACAATTAGTTTCATAAGTCCTGAAACAGTTCTGATTAGAATTTTTCTTTACTTTTCATTCTATTTTTTAAACATAAAACTGTATTCTGAATTGCTCAAATCGTAAATATTTTAATTTTTATTTCAGAAAACAGATCCGAATTGAACCCTAACGCCGATCTCTTTGTGCTAAACCGCGAGTCAAGCAGAAGTTATCTCGGTGGTTTCTTTAAATGACTCGCTTATGTAAATATAATAGCAGCTAGTTTGTTGATTTGATCTCGTTTAAATATATTGTCTGTTTTTTGATTAAAACTACGTTACGATTTGTTTAATGTTGATTAAAAATTTGCAGTTTTTACTTACATCTATCAAACTATATGTAAACAATTGTAAGTAAAGTTTTATAGTCAACATTAAGAGAATAGATATTGACTAAGTTTTCAGTAATGAACTAAATTGTTGTTAGTCTCAAAACTGTCATTCCACAACAGTTAAATTAATTGTGGTTTATTTTTAAATAGATTCTATATTTATTATTTTTTGATTGATATTATATTCTAGGTGGTAACTGAGTAACATCTTTCACACACACTTTAGTTCGTAAGCTACCTGATTTAATCAGAATATTTAATACTTAATTTGTGTATAATGTTTATATTATGAAATATGATTAAACCGTCCTTAATGTATGTAAATAGTTGAACGCTATTTAACGACATCAGGCATTACATATGCGTTTTGATCAGGCAGGTTTTGATGAGAAGCATCTGCATTCAGTTTCGGTTTGATACTCTAAAACAACAATCACGTTTTTATTAACTCATATGATTTCATTAGTTCTAGAAATTAAACTAAATAATTATACGTAAAAAATAATTTAGGTGAATCTTTTAATTTTTTGAGCGTTTTTTTTATTTATATCTATCTGTACTTTAACCTAGACTTTTTAATTTACTACTAATTATTAAACAACTAACCCGCTTTTGGTAACACAACTACGGGTATTTTTCTCACCGATTATTTTTTGTCGTCAAGCTCCAACTTATCTTGGAGTGTTTCAATTACCTGCAGTGTATAAGTAATTTGAGTTTATTTATACTTGAAATTTTTACCTATGACATTTCCTGTAGTTGTTTAAAATTATTACTCTTTTCAATGAATCTCGTTTGTAATTTAATTCAAATTTCAAGTATATTTTGTGATACTTGATTTAGTTGTAACTCATAGTTCGTTTAACTTGAGGTCTAAAATAAACTTTATATTTTTAATGAATAGTATACTTTTATTAAAAAAAACGTGCTTTAAGCAGTTTGAATGAATCTCGTTTGTAATTTAATTTAAATTTCAAGTATAGTTTGTGATACTCGATTATGGGGTAACTCATAGTTCGATTAACTTAAGGTCTAAATGAAACTTTATATTTGTAATGAATAGTATATTTTTATTAAAAAACGTGCTTTAAGCAGTTTGAATGAATTTCGTTTGTAATTTTATTTAAATTTCAAGTATATTTTGTGATACTCGATTATGGGGTAACTCATTGTTCGTTTAACTTAAGGTCTAAATGAAACTTTATATTTGTAATGAATAGTATATTTTTATTAAAAAACGTGCTTTAAGCAGTTTGAATGAATTTCGTTTGTAATTTTATTTAAATTTCAAGTATATTTTGTGATACTCGATTATGGGGTAACTCATTGTTCGTTTAACTTGAGGTCTAAATGAAACTTTATATTTGTAATGAATAGTATATTTTTATTAAAAAAACGTGCTTTAAGCAGTTTGAATGAATCTCGTTTGTAATTTAATTTAAATTTCAAGTATATTTTGTGATATTCGATTATGGGGTAACTCATAGTTCGTTTAACTTAAGGTCTAAATGAAACTTTATATTTGTAATGAATAGTATATTTTTATTAAAAAACGTGCTTTAAGCAGTTTGAATGAATCTCGTTTGTAATTTAATTTAAATTTCATGTATATTTTGTAATACTCGATTATGGGGTAACTCATAGTTCGTTTAACTTAAGGTCTTTATAAAACTTTATATTTGTAATGAATAGTATATTTTTATTAAAAAACGTGCTTTAAGCAGTTTGAATGAATCTCTTTTGTAATTTAATTTATATTTCATGTATATTTTGTGATACTCGATTATGGGGTAACTCATAGTTCGTTTAACTTAAGGTCTAAAGGAAACTTTATATTTGTGATGAATAGTATATTTTTATTAAAAAACGTGCTTTAAGCAGTTTGAATGAATCTCGTTTGTAATTTAATTTAAATTTCATGTATATTTTGTGATACTCGATTATGGGGTAACTCATAGTTCGTTTAACTTGAGGTCTAAATTAAACTTTATATTTGTGATGAATAGTATATTTTTATTAAAAAAACATTACAATATTACAAACGAGATTCATTAAAATTGCATTAACCGCATTTTGTTGATAAAAGTATACTAATCATAATAAACATAAAGTTTAATTTAGACCTCAAGTTTAACGAATTATGATATGCTCCATAATCGAGTACACAAAATATACTTGAAATTTTAATTAAATTACAAACGAGATTCATTAAAATTGCATTAACCGCATTTTGTTGATAAAAGTATACTAATCATGATAAACATAAAGTTTAATTTAGACCTCAAGTTTAACGAATAATGATATGCTCCATAATCGAGTACACAAAATATACTTGAAATTTTAATTAAATTACAAACGAGATTCATTAAAATTGCATTAACCGCATTTTGTTGATAAATGTATACTAATCATGATAAACATAAAGTTTAATTTAGACCTCAAGTTTAACGAATTATGATATGCTCCATAATCGAGTACACAAAATATACTTGAAATTTTAATTAAATTACAAATGAGATTCATTAAAATTGCATTAACCGCATTTTGTTGATAAAAGTATACTAATCATGATAAACATAAAGTTTAATTTAGACCTCAAGTTTAACGAATTATGATATGCTCCATAATCGAGTACACAAAATATACCTGGAATTTTAATTAAACTACAAACGAGATTCATTAAAATTGCATTAACCGCATTTTGTTGATAAAAGTATACTAATCATAATAAACATAAAGTTTAATTCAGACCTCAAGTTTAACGAATTATGATATGCTCCATAATCGAGTACACAAAATATATTGAAATTTAAATTAAATTACAAACGAGATTCATTAAAATTGCATTAACCTCATTTTGTTGATAAAAGTATACTAATCATAATAAACATAAAGTTTAATTTAGACCTCAAGTTTAACGAATTATGATATGCTCCATAATCGAGTTCACAAAATATACCTGAAATTTAAATTAAACTACAAACGAGATTCATTAAAATTGCATTAACCGCATTTTGTTGATAAAAGTATACTAATCATGATAAACATAAAGTTTAATTTAGACCTCAAGTTTAACGAATTATGATATGCTCCATAATCGAGTACACAAAATATACCTGAAATTTAAATTAAATTACAAACGAGATTCATTAAAATTGCATTAACCGCATTTTGTTGATAAAAGTATACTAATCATAATAAACATAAAGTTTAATTTAGACCTCAAGTTTAACGAATTATGATATGCTCCATAATCGAGTACACAAAATATACCTGAAATTTAAATTAAATTACAAACGAGATTCATTAAAATTGGATTAACCGCATTTTGTTGATAAAAGTATACTAATCATAATAAACATAAAGTTTAATTTAGACCTCAAGTTTAACGAATTATGATATGCTCCATAATCGAGTACACAAAATATACCTGAAATTTAAATTAAATTACAAACGAGATTCATTAAAATTGCATTAACCGCATTTTGTTGATAAAAGTATACTAATCATGATAAACATAAAGTTTAATTTAGACCTCAAGTTTAACGAATTATGATATGCTCCATAATCGAGTACACAAAATATACCTGAAATTTAAATTAAATTACAAACGAGATTCATTAAAATTGCATTAACCGCATTTTGTTGATAAAAGTATACTAATCATAATAAACATAAAGTTTAATTTAGACCTCAAGTTTAACGAATTATGATATGCTCCATAATCGAGTACACAAAATATACCTGAAATTTAAATTAAATTACAAACGAGATTCATTAAAATTGGATTAACCGCATTTTGTTGATAAAAGTATACTAATCATAATAAACATAAAGTTTAATTTAGACCTCAAGTTTAACGAATTATGATATGCTCCATAATCGAGTACACAAAATATACCTGAAATTTAAATTAAATTACAAACGAGATTCATTAAAATTGCATTAACCGCATTTTGTTGATAAAAGTATACTAATCATAATTAACATAAACTTAATTTAGACCTCAAGTTTAACGAATTATGATATGCTCCATAATCGAGTACACAAAATATACCTGAAATTTAAATTAAATTACAAACGAGATTCATTAAAATTGGATTAACCGCATTTTGTTGATAAAAGTATACTAATCATAATTAACATAAACTTAATTTAGACCTCAAGTTTAACGAATTATGATATGCTCCATAATCGAGTACACAAAATATACCTGAAATTTAAATTAAATTACAAACGAGATTCATTAAAATTGGATTAACCGCATTTTGTTGATAAAAGTATACTAATCATAATAAACATAAAGTTTAATTTAGACCTCAAGTTTAACGAATTATGATATGCTCCATAATCGAGTACACAAAATATACTTGAAATTTTAATTAAATTACAAACGAGATTCATTAAAATTGGATTAACCGCCACTTAGACAGTTTATGCCACTTAGACAGAAACTAAGCTAAAATTCTCCATTTACATAAGAGAGTATTTATGTCTCAAATTGTATAAATAAAGTTTGGACATCTTTTAAATTAGACACTTTAAAAATACCGTTTTTGTCCACAAATTTTCAGGTAATTTTTGTTTTCACCTACTTACAATTATTACGTCATGACCCTGCAGTCGCATACAGTAAAAACTTTGTAATTTTTACATTTACTTTAGTTGTATATGGATATATTTTTTGGATTATAAATTATTAAATTTGTTTCAAATAAGACTAATATAATTGTATGTACATAACAAGTGTTGGATAAGGTGTATCTTAGTTAAACTAACAGACACAAACATATATGGAAATAATCATTTAAAAATGTCTATCATAAAAAACTATGATAATAAAAAACTTTTTCTTAAAAAAAAAATTATTTTTATTTTATTAAATCTTGTACATGGAAAATCAGCAACACGTAAACCACAAGCTTGTATAACAAATAAAAGTATAAATAAAACACCGTAACTAAATTTAAACTTCAGATTATATCCATACTATTTGTAACAAGCTACTTAGCTTGTATTATTCATAATATTTTATACTAAAATGCAGTAGACGTTTGCTAGATAATTATTTGTGTGCTTTTTATGTTGTAGATAACAATAAAATTCTCAACTAAATGATATGGAGAATTATCAACTAAAAATGTTCAATTTGATTAAGAAAGCAATGTTTCACTCACGATCGAAATATTGTTTTGTTAATAAGTCTTAAATTTTGTCAAGATAATCATTAAAAAAAAACTTGTATTTGTGTTTTGTTGTTTACACTAGGTTTTGTAATTAAAAAAAAATTAAAATTCCTTCATAAGCAACATCTGCTACATAGCTACATTGTTATTGTGATGTATGACTAGTACGACTTGTATTCTGAACATGACATTAAACTGTATCCTGGTGTATGGCTCAAAAAACGGAAAGTTTTTTTTTCGTACAACAGGTCTAAAATATTTGAGCGATTTTTTTCTTTCAATAGACAATGTTAGTTAAATCTGTTTATTTTGTCACTACGAATTTTGAATTTTTACAAAAATGTGACTTTAACCGTTTTTTCTGACTTTAAAACTAAACCGTTGTGTGTCAACATATAGTTAGATTATTAGTACCTTACCTAAATGATTAAAAATTCTTGTTATTTCTTTTTATAAAAATGCTGGTACTAGTTGTAACAATTTAAACTAATTTCAACTAAACTTTTTTATTAATACAAATATATGCTTTCATTATATTTTCTTTTTATTACTTCTTTTATGAAAGACATTAAATTCAGAAACAGTAAGCTTGTTTTTATTTTAATTAAAAAAAAGCAATGCTAGTATTTTACCAATTCGTGTTGTAATTGTTCTTAGTTTTGTAAAAGGTAAAAAAGAAATAGTCTTGCTGTATTTTTAGCTTTATACTCAAAACTTAAAAAATGATTCAATAAATTTACAAAAGGAAGCAATGTTAAATAAAACAGTAATTAAAATAGTTTTAATGTTGATTTTGATGTATTAGTGACGTGGCTATCTAATGTCACTAAATCAGACTTCATTAAAATTATAAATGTAAGATTTTAGTATGATAGATAGTAGTGAGAATTTTAGATCAATAATTTTTTTAATCATTTTTGGGTTTTTCAATGACTATATTACAGTTTTTTAAGCTACGTTATTTTAAACACTTAAAGACGGCATTAAATAATTAGTTATTAAATTATTGTCAACAATTAAAATTTTTTTTTTCCTTGTTCGAGTTTAACTTTAAAATATTTATTTCTACAGTTAAACAATAAATGTTTATTAAATTAAGTAGAAGGTTACTGTTTACAAACAAAATAGAATGAAGTTTATTTAAACATCATTTGTATCTAACAGTGATCAATAATGTTTATTTTCTCAACATATTACTTTACTAAATTAATATATTAACAGTCTAGTTAGTAATTACTTAGTGTGATATTGGTATATAAGTTTCTAAGCTGAATTGATATCAGCTATACAACATATTTATCACTTAAGCCTTTTTTTTTTAATTTTATATGTATCATAACTAAAATTATTTAACTTGGTTTCTCAATTTTTCTCTTATTTAATTTAATTTTAAAAGCAGTTATTTTAAGAAGTGAGACTAGTAAACTAAGTTAAAATAACTGAACACTTCAGTTGCAGGCAATCTAAAGTAAGTAAGAAACAAATAAAATAATTTAAAGTAATTTTGCTGTTATTTGCAATGTGAAGCTAACTTTCTTTATATTATTTCGTAGCATTAGGGCTAATTTTAATATTAAATTATAAAATGCAAACAAAAGTAAATGTTTCATTAATTCAGATTTTTTCTGATTGATGAACTTGATCTTGTTATTTCTTACCTCTTTATATACCAACAAAAAATCAAGTTTTTAACTAGTTTATCTGATCTCAGAGGAAAAGTTTTTATTCTAAATTAAACTCAAATATATATATATATATATATATATATATATACTTTTAAGTAAATTATCATTTCGCTAAAATACTTCCCCGTTTTGTTACTTGTAGTATGAAGCTAAATTAATTTTTATTTTGTCGTATTATATAGCAAATTATATTAATTAAATTGTAAACATCAAGCAAAAATAAATGTTTCATTTCATAACATTAAGTATAAATAATGAAATTAATCTTATTGTTTGTTACCTTTTTATACACTATTTTAATGTTTATAATGTTTTTTATGTCAGCTTATTGAAAGCCAAAATGTGTCAATTGAAAATTTGTTTTGCTAATAACATCTAAATTATTTTATTATTTTTCAAACAACCGTTAGTATCTTAACCAAACTAACTTTACTACTGACAGAAATTCGTTATCGTTTGTCACCTAGTTTTATTTAAAGATTATTACGAAGTAATTTGAAAGTTTATGCTAACAAACTTATGATGTTTTAGCAGAATGTTTAGTGCTCGAATAAAAGAAAAATTGCGTTAGTTTCCTAAACTTAACTAAGTAATAGCATTATAGTAAAACTAGGTATATGTTATGCCTAAGTTTTTTGAATTTAAAACAAATAAAAATCTCTACTGGAAGTTAATTGATTAAAAATAACACAAATAAATTAAAGATAACAAAAAGATAACAAAAAGTTAGTTTTGTAAAGCTTGAAGTTACTCAATATTAAAATATTAAAAAAAAGTTTTTGCTTAACTAAAAAATAATTTTGAGATAGTTTACTTTTTATTTATTAAATCTTGTCATATAAAACTTACGTGACTTACACCACAAACTTATAAAACAAATAAAAGTATAAATAAAACACCGTAATTAAATTTGAACTTCAGATTATATCCATTCTATTTATAACGAGCTACTTAGCTTGTATTGTACTCAATGTCTTTTACAAGAAGTAAAACTGCGGTAAATTTTTCCAATTCGTTAGCTAGATAATTAGTTCAATACGAATACAATTATTTGCGTTTTGTTGTTTATACTATTTTTAGTAACTTTCAAAAGTTAGCTCTTCTTGTATAGCTCATTTGCTACAAGACTATATTGTTAGTGTACAAGTTCGTTTTCTTTTCCAACTAAAAACTTTATATTTAGAAAAAAAATACTACAAGCGTTTTTTTTTTTTTTTAAATTCAACCCGTACAGTTTAAATATGTATTTAAATGAAGTTAGTTTATTATTTTAACAATTTAAACTTTCTATAATTCTCAAGATGCATTTTTAGTCATAAAATTTAACATATCTAAAGTAAATGTAAATATAATTAAAACATGCTCAATTGTTTAGTACTTACAAGTGTATGTATTAATAAAATATTTATTTTTATTTTAAGTTTTATTCTAAATCTGTAGTTCAGAAACAAAAAAACTTTTTTTATTGATATTTAATTTGTTTCCTGAAGTAAAATAAAGAAAAAATGTTAGCCTTTTACTGTTTTGTGTTTGTTATTTTTTTTGAGAAAAAAAAATGGTTTGCTATAAGTTTACTTTTAAACTTATAACTTACAAAACTATTGAAAAAATTTACGAACGTAAGCATTGTTAAATAAAACAGTACTTAGTATTATTTTTTGAGTTTATTTTACTGTTTTTAGTGGCGTATTTATTTAGTATCACAAAACCAGGCTTCGTTAAAGTTACATAATTCTAACAATCGGTTAAAAGTCAAGCTTTTCATTTATAAAGTGAATTTTTAAGCTGATTAAAAATCAGCTGATAAAGTTATAACTTCCTTACTAAATTTACTTAAAATTTGTGAAAAACATGTAAACTTTCCCGGTACCCAAGTAAAAGGTAACCAAAAAAGTTGCGACTCTTTAACCAAAAGGTTCTTCCAACACACCAACTTCTAGGAGCGAGTATTTTTAGCTTTACTTTTATCGCTCAATAAACAATATAACTAATTTTGTTATAAAGTGTTTTATTTATTAAATTATACTAAAAAGTTGCTCTAAATAAAATCAAAGTAAAGTTGTAGAAGTAAATTAAGAAAATAATTTGTTACTGGAATGGAAGATATCAAAATTAAACACTCTTTTAGCTTGTAAACCATTGTTTAAAATAAATTAAACGAAAAAAATTATTATCAAATAATTCATTAAGCAAGAAAAAAACAACACAACAAGAGCTTATATGTAAAATTAGTTAGAAATGAGTGTTATGTTGAGTGGAATAAAAGTTTTAACGAATATATAAATTTTTTTTAACTAAATAAAATGTGACCGTGCAGTAAGATAAAACTATACTGCAAACATAAGTTTTTATGTGAAAAAAAAAACTGATATATTCTTGTAAGCTTTTTTGTGGGTACAGTTTTTGCATATCTGTTTATAAAACTGTTTGATTGTTTTAATAGTCATAAATAAATATTTTCTAACTCACAAAAACCGACATTAATAATAGATTTTACAAATAACAAATATAATAAGAAATTATAAGACTAGAAGTTTAAAAAAAAATTGTTTTACTCGTGAAAAATAACGCTCTTGTTCTATAATTCTCATTTTTCATCGTTAATATAAAGTTTTAGGTATTTTTTTGCATAGAATTTTATGCCCAAAATGATGGAGACATTTGTTTTTAAGTATTGGCAAGTTTAAAATAAAAATAAATAAAATTTCAAAAATAAAACTTACCTGTTCATTTTTATTCAATTTTGTTGCTCAAAAATTTGCATAAATTTTCATATTTATAGTTTTGTCTAGTTTTCAGATAATAACTACTTAAGCTTGTTTATATCAGTTAGGTAAACTTGCTGTTCTTATTATAACAAAACTGCTTATTGAGTTGAATACTTAAATTAATGAAAGTTTACAAAAATAATTCTAAATAAAATACTTTCAATAAACATTTGTGTTCAATTGTTTTGCTAAAATAATCAACTTAATTGTGTTTTGCTTGTTGAATAAATTCGTTTGTATACTCTTGTGTTATACATTTATTATTTTTAACAAGTTATATAGTTTTACATTTAACGTTTGTTTACCTTTATAAGTTTAATTGTTTATACAAAACCTTTAAATTTAAACATAAGTTTAAAACTGAAATTAAAAATGTAGCACAGATATTTGTTATCAACATAGTTCAAATATTAGCATCTGCTATTTGTTTTAACTTTTATTTCATATGTTGTTGAAAAATATAAGTTTGAAAGATCCTCTAAAACAAGCAATAAATGTAATTTAAAGTTCTATTTTGCTTATTTTTCATGATTTTTATAAACTGTTTGGTGTTTTTTGAAGCAGGTGCTCAACATGATGGTAAATTTCATTTAAAATTAAAACCAGGTTTAAAAAAAACAAAAAGTTTTAAAACAGGTTAAAGTTTTCAAAGGTAGAGAAAATAAAATAAATTTTCCTGTTTAAATTTTCATTCAGTTTCCATAATTTATAATGACTACAGCTGGTTAGGTCTTAAGATAAAAACTGCTTTTTTATAGAGTTTATTAATGTAATTAGTTCTTTAACAGTTTATTAAAGACTTTTTACTTTGCTAACAGTTTTAATAGTGTTTTGATAAGTATTAATATAGTTTGTAAAGTTAAGCTTAAACATTGGTGTCTGTATAAGTATTTATTCTCATACTTATTGCAACTAAATGTTCTCTTTAATACTAGAGTTAAGAATTATTTTATAAATAAGTATTACACTAATCAATAAGAAATAAGTTTTATTAACTAGTTTTAAGTAACTTTTAATGTAAATTATAGCTGTTAGCTCAAGTATTAAGTAAGATAATGTTAGGTTAGTTTTATCATTATGATTTAAATGACAAACATAAAATAGTTTTTGTATATAAAAAGTTAATCTTTACTTTAGTGAAACTTGAAAATAATACTGAAATAACTATGATAAAATGAAATACCTTTCGTTAAAACCTACATATAGCAATAAGTTCACATATATTTAATTTTGAATGTTACTGACTTAAGTATCATGATATGTAAGTTAAATGATAAGTAAAATGAGCAGGTTTTTCCATCAGGAACAGTATGTAATTTAAAAACACAATACTATGATTACTTGTGTTACAGTTTTAAGAGTTCATTAAAAAATTCTATTAGAGCTAAACTAGTTCAACTGTTCTGCAGCTCACAAGTTTTTATTCAAATAGCTTGAATTTAATACTGTTTTGAAAAAGTTAATTAAGTAAACAATAGTGTTCACAAGTTAAAAGTTCACATTATCAAGTTATTTGACTATAAGTAGAAATACAGTCAAATCATATAGATAACTTTGTCAGTGTACACATCAAATAAAAACTATTTTTCTGTCAAGTAGTACACTTATCTATAAACTTGATGAAATGTTTTTATTGTATGCCATAACTTACATTAAACTTTTTAATTAAGTCAAATTAAGCTAAATTTAAGTCATGTAAAAATAAACTGTTGACCAAATTAAAAGTACAGAGTTTGTAAAATTAAGCTTTAATGTGTGCGTAAATTTTTATTCACATACTTGTTTTAAGGTGTTTTTAATACTAGAGTGATGTATTCTTTTATAAATATGTACACAAACCAACAGGTTTCCATAAAAAGTAGCTTACTAATCAATCACAAGTTTACTGTGATTGTATTAAATTAACGCCTTTATTTTAGTCATTTATATTTACTCATGTAAGTAATGTTTTGTTTAAGCAGTTAATGAATAGATACAAATGTATACCTTTAAACTAAAACAAAGATTTAAAGCTGAAATTAAAAATATTGCAGACATATTTGTTATGAACGCAGTTCGAATACTAGTATCTGCTGATTGTTTTTAAACCCTTTCATGCAAAAAGATACAAGTTTGAAAAATCAAACAATTCAAATTCAAAGCTTTGAAGTTTTTAATCCTTATTTTTCATCCTTTTTATAAAGTGTTTGGTGTTTTTTGAAGCAGAATTCGGCGCTTGACATGATGGTAAATATTATTTTTGAAAAAAACTAGGTTTAAAAAAATTATAGCGAAAAGTTTAAAATCAGCTTAAAACTTTCTAAGTGAGAGAAGAGAGAACCCGTGTATGTCACCAAGCGAATTTTTTGCACCAAGTTTTTATTTGTTACGTAATTATAAAAAATTGTGTTTGCAGAAATTTTTCATGAAAATTGCATTCATTAGTAAAATGTTTTCTTACTGGTAGCAGCTCTTGTCATTTTTTTTTTAAACTTTACTTTCATAAATTATTTTAGAGTTTACCTTCTATATATTTTTTTTAAGTAATAAAAGGTAGTAAAAGCAGATACATAAAATCAATTACTTGGTTTGAAAAAAAATCAGCATTGTCTTTAACAGTTGAAACTTAAACTGTTTATGCTTGAAAAAGGTACATAAAACAAATTGTGATGCCTGTATGTTTTAAAAGTATCTTGAATCAACAGTCTTCTACTCTAACCATGTGACTCATTATCTTTTTTTTTCATGACTTAAGAGAAAAGTCTTTATCTTTATGTTGAAAAAGTGTCTCAAATCAACAGTCTGCTACAATTTATTAGTAATCCTGTGTTTCTATTTAATCATAGTTGCACTGAAAGGTTTTTATTAAGCACAAACAAATTGGGCATCTTCTATTTTGATTGTTAAATTATTTTAGAGTTTACCTTTTTATATGTTTTTTTTAAGTAATTAAAGGTACTAAAAGCAGATACATAAATCAATTACTTGGTTTGAAAAAATCAGCATTGTCTTTAACAGTTGAAACTTAAACTGTTTATGCTTGAAAAAAATGTACATAAAACAAATTGATAATGTCTGTATGTTTAATAAGTATCTTGAATCAACAGTCTTCTACTCAAACCATGTGATTCATTACCTTTTTTTCATGATTTAAGAGAAAAGTCTTTATCTTTATGTTGAAAAAGTGTCTCAAATCAACAGTCTGCTACATTATATTAGTAATCCTTTGTATCTATTTAATCATAGTTGCACTGAAAAGTTTTTATTAAGCACAAGCAAATTGGGCATCTTCTATTTTGATTCTACAGCAATCATCTATACCATATTCTTGCCACTAACCTTCTTGTGGCAATTTAAATATCAGGTCTGTTCTTGGTTTACTGCTCTTACTGAGGTAAGTGCTTTATATGTTATACAAAATAGTTAATGTTAAGATGATAAATGTCATATAAGATAATTTTTTAGGGTTGCCAACACTTAATTTATTAGTAGTGCTCAGGTTTTAATACTTGATAATTAGTTGTTTCATTAAATATTGTCGTTAATTTTGTAAATGTAGAATACCATTAGTATAAATTAGTGCTCAAAATCGACTGATATCAAGTATAAGTGAAGTACATAACACATTAGTTTCTAATTTTAATAAAGTTAAGATGAAATTTGGTTTAATAGAGTACAGTTTTTGAATAAAAGAGTGGCAGCCCTGGTACTTATAAATGCATGTCATAAAATTATGAATTAATTACAATGAAAGTTTTAGATTAAAAAATATCCTATAGAGTATAGTGTTTCTAAAGTGTGTGAAAGTAACTAAAGAGCTGTTACTATTAAACATTATTAGCTTTTCTATATGTCTAAAGTTATGTGTTGTTAATCTTTATAAATAAATTTCAATATAAATGTTCAATTATCAATATAGAGCTAAAAATCAAGCTGATATAAGTCTGAATGTTACAAGCTTTAAAGTTAAGTAGTTAATTTGCACACTTATAGAGACACATTGATGTTAATTTCTAAAGTAAATGTTTTGTTATTATAATGTTTTTATCCACTAAGAAATTAAAGCTATAGTGTAAAATGATTCTGTATAAGTGACATATTTTGTTACCTGTGAACATATAGGAACACAAACAACATTCAGGCAGCTTGATCAACTGCCTGATGTTTAGTGTTTTTATATGTTTACATAACTAAGTTAGATAAGAGTCTGGTTTGTTTCAGTCACTTGTAATGATTATAGTTAACAGTAATAATAAAATTCAAAGTTTTGTTATGATAAGAAAACTGTAACTAGCTGACAAAAACCAGACTGTTATATGACTATGTATGATCTTTATAAAAAGACTATATTGTACAGATTTTTTTAGAGTACTTGAAAATAGTCTTTGTTTTGAATTTTAATTGTGACATTATAAAATATTATATCATAAGCTTGACACAATGTGTAGCATTAAATAAGTTGTTTTTTGTTAGTTTAATTCCAATAAATATGAAATTCCATATAAAATAAACACTTTGATATACTATTAGATAATGTCACCATAAAAGTTCTAAGAAAGACTATTTAAACAATTAATATGCAAGTATGCTAACCATTTTTTCTAAACATAAAACACTGTCAAAAACTATTGAAAACAAAAAGAAATATAATTTTCAGTTAAATATTTTTATAATTATATTGTATAGCAACTCTGTTGTTGGTTAATAGTTACTTAAAAAGAGTTTTTGACAGTAGTGGTTTAGATTTGAATATGTTAGTTGCATGTATAGAAATTGAATAAGGTAAGTTAGGCCATATTTTAAGTGGGCCGGCTGCAGTTGTAAGGTTTTGTATGTGTTTTAAATCATAACATTATGCAAATGATGTAAAGTGATAAATCAGCAGAATGTTAAAAGCATCTAAACCCTCAACCCACCTTACCAAAATTTTAATACAAACCCTTTCCCTAACCCAAGTAATATATTAGCCAATCAGAAGCGACCTTAGAACTGCAGCCGCACCTTATAAGCCAACTTAGAACTATTAACAAAAATTTAAAAAAAAAAAAAAAGTTAACAAATTTTAAAATGAACAAAAAGTTCTTTATTGCTCACATAAAGGATTATGTCTAAACTGATACTGTAACCATTTAATTTAGGCTCTGAACCATAAGTTTAGAACGTGATTTTAATAAAATAAATACATCTATAAATATTAAGGCCATCACACAAATTTTTTCACAAATGGGGATTTCCCCAAAGTGAAAATGTGGGGGGAAATTTTTGAGATTGATAAAAAAAATTATTTTAAAGGCATTTCGCCGGCGGAGCCGGCGAAAAATTTTTCACTTTTACTCCCAACCATTTTTTCTTAAAAACCTAATTACGCTTGGAGCCCAGTTAGTAAGCCTGACAGCCAAACCAGATAAAAGTGTGGTACTGAGCTCTAAGAAGTAGTTGGGTTTTGAGTTAAAGTGGTAGCGGACAGCTTTCGTTATTTGTTTTTAAGTCCCTTCCGCTGCGAGTTCTCTTCGAGAACTCTTGCTCCAGGGACTTTTGCACAAATAACGAAAGCCGTCCTTTAGGCCGCGTCCTTATGCTGGTCGGCACCTAATTAGTTTTTTGTTTGATGTACGAGTAGTTACGCACGTTCTTTTTGTATGTTATTTATCTCTTATATACTTGTGAGTATCCACATGTATGTTTGATATTAAAAACAACTGAATTACAGTAAAGTTTTATGTTTTATAGTATATAACATTGATGTAGTACTCCAAATGGTACAGTTTTGGAGTAGACAATCAATTTATTATTCTATATAGAACACTTCACTTACTGTAATTTGATTTACTAATATCGTTCTATTGTATTTTGTCTCATAAATTTACCAGTTGTACATACCAGTTAGTTAACCTAATAAGATAGAGTAGTCTTCTATCTATTTTATGTTATTGTTTAAACAAGCCTTAGCTTTATTGTTTTGTTTGTATTGTACTTTGTTAAGTAATTTGATTCTACTTATAGCTCAAAGTTAAGTAAAGACTGAACAGAGTTTTAGTGTTATTTACAGATATGTTTAATAGTATATATCCATTAGTGATTCGAATTATTCAAAAGTAACACAACATTTTTTCGTTGTAGTTTACTTTATCAGTATCATTCTATTGCAATTCAAAAAGTTATATTATTTAAGTGACCTAGTCTCATAAACAGCAAATAAATTCTTAGTTTAGTACTAAATTATACCTTAGACCAGCAGTTCTTAACTTTTTTTGATGTTTTACTTGGATCAGTTCCTGTATCATTTGTTTGATTTACACTAGTAGATTACTTACTGAGATTTAAGCGTCGTTAGCCTTGAAAGAGGTAAACGATGGTTGTGTAAAATATGTTATTAATGTTGGTTCATTGCATTCTTAATGGTACAGAACTATATACTTTTGTAAGTAGTATATCTAAGGTTTAAGTATGTGGAAGGTTTATGCCACTTAGACAGAAACTAAGCTAAAATTCTCCATTTACATAAGTAAGTATTTAAGTCTTAAATTGTATAAATAAAGTTTGGACATCTTTTAAATTAGACACTTACATGTCCACAAATTTTCGGGTAATTTTGTAATATTTTTTGTTTTCACCTACTTACAATTATTACGTCATGACCCTGTAGTCGCATACAATATAAACTAAGTAATTTTTACTTACACATTAGTTGTATATGGACATATCTTTTGGATTGTAAATTATTAACTTTGTTTTAAATAAGACTAATTGTATGTACATAATAAGTAATGGATAAGGTGTATCTTACTTAAACTAACAGATACAAACATTTAACGTTTTAACTTGAGGTTATATTTGAGTTGTTTTAAATAACAGTTTTTGTAGTGCCATTTAAGCCAAGGTTTAAGTCTTCACGATTGTTAATGTATATTATATGTTTTCTAATGTCTTATATCTAAGCATAAATTTGCTGTCAATCAATTTGAAAGACACTAGTATCTTATCTTCATACTCTCTCTCTCTTGTAACATCTTACTTTGCAATTTTAAGCACAGTAGAAAGACGCAAACTAGCTTTCGACAGCAACCGAGAGCTGCTTTTGTTTTCCAGTTTAACTGCGGGCTCGACAAACACTTGTTGGCTTTACGAATGAGTTTGCTCAGGTCACGTGTCTTGTTATGTACCTCTCGAATCGTTGCATCAGTTAGCACGCAATAGTCATCTTTTACTTTTCTGCTTTAAAGGATCAAAAGTAATTTATAGCCGATATATGCTCTCATTTTCTTCAGATGAATTGCTCGAGTTGTCCATGTCCATACTTCTAAAAAAATATAGTAGTTCATATTGAGAATTAATATGCTTAACATTTCTTTTATAGTAACTCTCATTTTGAAAACCGTCGATTACTTAGTCAACGCTTAAACATTGTTCGTTTGAAATTTCTAGTTATTTCTCCAAATTTGCGTTGAAATTCTCTGAAAAGAAACAAAAATCCAAAACTGGGAAATTACCCATTGTTGATACAAGAAGCTTCTAGCAGAAGTTGACAATTGTGTTGAAATGTGACATTTTTCCAAATTATGGCAAGTAGAAGACTTCAAAGTTGGTCAAACATATGCTCATCGGCTTTCAAGTGCAAAAACCTACAAGTTTTAAAGGTATTAGAAAAACCAAATAGTTCAAATTCAA